>NC_050525.1:3136610-3141410 GCF_002922805.2 Oryzias melastigma | reverse complement strand
GCAGCGTTAGAGGAAAAAAGAGTAACAAGTACGAGAGAGCACAGCACCGAGGCAGCCATCCGCGGCGCCATCGTGATTTAATAGAGTCCCACGTCAATAAAGTCCCACGTCTTTGATTTTTCCCAGGACTTTCTTTAGGTGTTGAAGATGCTCGTCCCAGCTACGACTGAAGATTACAACATCGTCCAGGTATGCTGCACTGCATTCTTCACACCCCTGAAGAACCGTATTCATTAGTCGCTGGAATGTTGCAGGTGCTCCATGCAATCCAAAAGGCATCACGGTGAACTGGAAGAGACCTGAGGGTGTACGAAAAGCAGTGTATGGTCTGCTGGAAACTGCTAAAGGTACCTGCCAGTACCCCTTGCACATATCCAATGTTGTGATGTATGCAGCCGACCCGATCTTCTCCAGCAAATCATCAATCCTCGGCATGGGGTAAGCGTCAAACTCTGAAACGGAATTGAGTTTTCGAAAGTCAATGCAGATCCTCAATGAGCCGTCTTTCTTCATAACGATTACCACTGGGCTGCACCACTCTAAGTTTGATGGTTCAATCACTCCCGAAGACAACATGGCGTCCACCTCTTCATGGAGCTTTCCAATCAGCTGCTGAGGAACCCTGTATGGCTGCTGGCAAATGGGTTTTGTCTCCTTCAGCCTGATGGTGTGCTCTGCGAGTGTTGTCCTTCCTGGGTTGCTGCTGAACAGGGAAGGCACCTTCTGGAAAACCTGGGAGAGTTGAGAGATTTGCTCACAAGTCAGGTGTTCTAATGCTGGTGTTAAGTTTTCTTTTGGCACTTCCTTGTTTACAACCTCTTTGTCTGGTTCTTCCACCATTAGTGTAGCGTTCACAGGCTTAGCCACTGCCTCTTTCCATTCTTTAAGCAGGTTTACATGGTATATTTGCTTTTTTCTCTTCTTCTCAGGATGTATTATTTCATATGTGACTGGACTTATTTTTCTGGTCACTGTGTATGGCCCTTGCCATTTGGTCAGCAGTTTACTGGTGGAGGATGGTAACAGGAGAGGAACTTTCTGACCTGGATGGTACTCACGGTGGCGTGCCTTTTGGTCATACCAGGTCTTCTGTGTTTTCTGAGCTTTCTGCAGATGCAGCTCAGCTTCTTCTCTGTAGTTTTGCAATCGCTCCCTCATTTCCAGTATGTAATGCACAACACCCCTTTCTTCTTCTTTGGTGCTAGTTCCAGAGACCTCCCATATCTTTTGCAGCAAGTCGAGTGGTCCCTGGACATCCCAACCATACAGGAGCTCGAATGGCGAGAATCCGGTAGAAGCCTGTGGAACCTCTCGATAGGCAAAAAGAAGGAAATGTAACCAACGGTGCCAGTCTCTGCCAGTATCATCAACAAATTTTTGTAGCATGCGTTTCAATGTTTGATTAAATCTTTCAACAAGACCGTCAGTTTGTGGATGGTATGGTGTGGTCTTGATGGAGGTGATGCCCAGCTGTTTGTGAAAGAGCTGCATTAACCTTGATGTGAAGTTTGTCCCTTGATCCGTCAGAATTTCATCAGGGATCCCTGTTCTAGAGAACAACTGGATCAAACATTGCATTACAGATGATGTTGTGATATTACGGAGTGGGAAGGCCTCAGGGAAGCGTGTTGCGTAGTCGCAGATGACCAAGATGTATTGATGTCCTTGGCTGCTCTTCACCAGTGGTCCAATGATGTCAATCGCCAACCTCCGGAAAGGAGTAGAAATAATGGGGAGAGGTTGCAGGAGAGCCCTGTCAGACTTACGAGAGATATTAGTTTTTTGACATATAGGACAAGTAGCACAGAACTTTTGCACATGAGAGTACATACAAGGTCAATAGAATCGGGAACTAATGCGCATGTATGTTTTGTGTCGACCAAGGTGTCCAGCCCAAGGGATGGTGTGTGCTAAATGCATTATGAGATGTCTGCAGCTTTCAGGGATAACAATGCGTTTTTTCCCATCATAGAGAACATAAAGCACATTCCTGTCAACAATAAAATACTCTTTACCCATGTGAATTGCATTTGTCTCATGTGTTACCTTTGAAAACAGGTTTTTCAGTGTATCATCATTTTTCTGCAACTCACTAATGTTAGCTGGCACTTCCCACATTTTGTTAATCATCAAGCCATCAGCATTAGAAGCTGTGACGTTTGAATGCTTCTCAAAACGACGTTGACTTTTTGTTTTTTTTAAGCTTTTGGATACCATTTCCACACAGACTACTATCCAAGTCAGGCAGTGGTTGGACCCCTATTTTTGCTGAAGCGGCAGAGATCCCTTTCGTGCGTTCTGGTACTGAAGAGCAAGCTTGGCAGCTATCAGCCCATCAGTCGGCTCGTGCTCCTTTACCCAGGTCCGGACATCAGGAGAGAACACGCGCAGAAGCTGCTCCAGGATGATTTTCTCTCCAATCTCCACCTTTGAATGCTGCTCCGGTCGTATCCATCGACGATAAAGTCCTTTCAGACGGTGGTATGTTTCTGTAGCCGTTTCACCTGCAGGCAGTGAAACCGCTCGAAACTGCTGTCTGTGGGTTTCAGGTGAAATGTTAAATTTTTTCTAACAAAGCAGCTTTAAGGTCAGTGTAAGAATCTGCTTTGTCCTCACCCATAGCTGTATAGGCCTCCAATGCCTTTCCTGACAGTAGAGGGATGAGTCTGCAGGCCCACTCGACCTCTGGCCACCTCCAAGTCTTTGCAATACGCTCAAAACGCAGTAAATAGTTCTCAATGTCCTCACCTGCTTGAAAAGGCGGTATTTTGGGCTCAGAGTTAAATCGTCTGTCTGATTCCATGTTGACATCAGAAGACTGAGGTGAGGCCCGAAGAGACCTCCGGGTCTGCTGTGCAGCTGGAGTAGGTGGCGATCTTCTCACACTGCTGGCACTCACTGGGCTTGGAGTGACACCTCCTGCTTGGTGTGATGTTGATGGTGCATCTGTTTGAGGCTGAAGGGACATCCTCAGGTGTCGCAGTTCCTCCAGAACTCCCTCTTCTCTTCGCTGCTGTGCTGTGATAAAGTCTCTCATCAGAGTCAAAAGCTCCCCATTTGCAGCACCTGATGAGATAGATTTAGGCTTTGGGTGCCCCTCTCCCTCCGACGACGAAGAAGATGAATTAGGCGGCACCGAGTCTGAGGTCTCACCCTGGTCCAAAGTGGCTTTTGGATCACCTTCTTCCATTTTAAGCTGGGAACGAAGTCCACTCCTCTTCTTTGCAGGGCATTTACCTCCACGGCTGGCCATCTTATCCCACTTCTGACACCATATGTGCCGGGGTTCTTCTGGAAGCGAGCCAAGAAATACTCAGAAATAAGATGAGCCAGGTCTTAAATAGATAACGGGATTTTATTGTTCCCAACAAAGTTCATAACACTGTTTTTGAGAGCTTGTTGCCACCACTGCAACCATGACTGCTCTCCCTCAAACTGAGAAGTTCTCCCCTGATAAAGGCTTAGCCCCTCCCACAGGCCAATTAACCAAACATTTCTTCAACAGAAATTTCAGCCTTATACCTGGAAAAAAAACATAACCTAAATTGAAGAAATGATTAATCATGGCTTTAACAGAAACAAGTTTGAAACCAAAAGCATTATGACAGAGAAAAAGGGAAAAAAACAAAACTTACAATTCTGACAGGTGACATCACTTCTTGTTTCCTATATGTATGATGATGTGTACAATGCTCTGGTTGGAATGTTTGTGGTGGGAAGCCTGGATGGTAAGTAACACTCTATTTAAAACTAAGTGTGCACCCTTAGAGTTAAATAAAATGTGGGTGTGGTGAAAGTGAATGATTCATGTGCCTGGATGTATGTATGTGTCTGGTGTAAACTATAAACTAATTGACTGAGAAATGACAGGATAGAGGGGAAAAAAAAGAAACAATTTAAGTCTTCAGGCACTGTCCTGCAACCTGTGACGCTGCTTCATTACAGAAACACAGTTTATTAAATAATGGAAATTCTGTGTTCTGTAAAGCAAGAACAAAATTAAATGACTACTGTGCCGGGTGAAACAAAAACGCAAAAAAAAGAGATTGGAACCTTGGCCAAAAATAAAATAAGTCAGGAAGACAACTGACCCAGCCATGTCGACCGTCGGAGTCAGCAGGTCCCCACTAAAGGCTGCCTAACCAAATCTAACTGATAAAAAGAAACAAAGAAAACCTGCAAACATTAGCTACCAAGGTCCAACCCCAAACTAAAATAACAAAACCCAGCAATGTAAGACCACTGAGGACAAAAAGGGAAAAGAAAAGAAACCAGTATTTAAGCTTCGGACCTAGGAACCTGTAGGAGTCTGTTGAGGGGACTGTTCTGTTGAGAATTGTGAGTGGATGGGGTGGGAGGGGAGGGTTCTTCCTGAAGTCCACTGTCTTCTCCACAGTCTTTTGTGGATTCAGCTCCAGGAGGTTCTGGACCAGCCGTTCTACTTCTCCTCTGTATGCAGACTCATCGCCATCCCGGATGAGTCCGATGATTATGGTGTCATCTGCAAATTTCAGGAGCTTCACTGAGGGGGATCCTGAGGTAAAGTCATTGGTGTAGAGCGAGAAGAGCAGTGGGGAAAGAACATACACCTAGGGGGTGCCAGTGTTCAGAGTCCGGTTGCTGGACAAGATTCTTCCTAGCTTCCCCTTCTGCCTCCTGCCAGTCAGAAAGCTGGTGATCCACTGAGAGGTGGAGGGAGGCACAGTGAGCTGGGTCCAATGTTCCCTCTAAGCTGCGCACGTGCGCAATTGCGCACTGCTCCCACGCCCGTTGCGCACAGCAAATCTATTCTGCGCACAA
>NC_050525.1:3124203-3135298 GCF_002922805.2 Oryzias melastigma | reverse complement strand
CCCTCATTGTTGCTCACTGCGGTCGAAGGAGCGCTCAGTGAGTTTCTGTGTTTGCTCAGACGCACAAAAAATTAGAGGGAACATTGGCTGGGTCAGTTTAAGATGGAGGAGCTCAGGGACGATAGTATTAAAGGCGGAGCTAAAGTAAACAAATAGGATAGGTGCATAGGTAGAGCCCAGCGCCGAATCCCCGCCCGGCAGGCGGACGAGGGAAATGTGGCGTACGGAAGACCGCTTGCCCGGTGTCGCACGGGGGCCTGAGTCCTTCTAATAGAGGTTCAGCCCATAGACGGTGTGAGGCCGGTGTCGGTGTCGGCCCCCGTCGCGCCGGGGTCCGGTCTTCTCGGAATCAGGACCGATAGTCGATAAGTACCTTAAGGGAAAGTTGAAAAGAACTTTGAAGAGAGAGTTCAAAAGGCCGTGAATCCGTTGAGAGGTAAACGGGTGGGGTACGCGCAGTCCGCTCGGGGTTGGCGAGCGGGCGCCGGTGGGATCCACTTGTGGGACCCCACGCCCGGCCTTCCGCCGGGTGCATTTCCCCTGTGGCGGTGCGTCGCGACCGGCTCCGGCTTGGCCAAGAAAAGCCCGGGGGTGAAGGTGGCAAAGCGGCCCTGGCCGCCGCGTGCTTTACAGTGCCCCCTCGCCCGGACCTCGCCATGCGGGGGCCGTAGAACCAAGTGCTCACTGCGCCCTCTCTCCCCCAACCCCATCCCCTCCGTCGCCGCCCTACCCTCTTCCGGGGGGAGGGTGCGCGGCGGGGTCGGCGAGGGACGGGGCGCCCCTGGCGAGACTGCCGACTGTGGCGCACTGTCCCCATTGTGCCTCGACCACGTCGCGCCGCCCCGGGCGGGGACCGGCCCACGTACAACGGGCAGCAAGGGGTTGGCGGCGTAGTCGGCTCCAGCTGCGGCTCCCGCCGGGGGCACCCCTCCTCCGTCTCAGCGGGCGTAGGGGGTCCCCCCGGCGGGCTACCTCACCTAGGAACCTAGCAGCTGACCTAGAACTGGTGCAGACCAGGGAAATCTGACTATTTAATTAAAACAAAGCATCGCGAGGGCCCGCGGCGGCTGCTGACGCGATGTGATTTCTGCCCAGTGTTCTGAATGTCAAAGTGAAGAAATTAGATTGAAGCGCGGGTAAACGGCGGGAGTAACTATGACTCTCTTAACCCGGGGCGAGGGCTGGGTCGTCGGGGAAGTACCGCCTCCGAGGTGGCTGGGAAAGTCCCGGCGTCTGCGGTGCGCCAGGAGGGAGAGGGCGCCCGGCCATCATGGTAGTCAGGTGGGTTCTGGCTGCCAGGTCGGATGAAAAGATCAGGTGGCCTCCTCCTCCTCGTGGGCCCGCCGGTAACGTGGTCACCCGACCACGGCTAAGTGAGGTACCCATGGGCATGTCTGGCAAACATGGCCCATTATCCGTGCCCCAACCAAACATGAGAAGTTGCTATAGTAGTATCGGCCAGGACGGGCCTTCTGGCGTATCAAAACGGTCCACGGCTGGATTATTGGTGGGATCCAGTGCAGTCAGGCGAAGCTGCCAGCCCCCGGGGCTTAGGGTTGGGCCCCAGGAGGAATGGCGAATCAACCTCCCCAGTGGACGATGGGACAGACACTGGGGTGACGTTAAGGTCCCAACTAGGGAGATCGGAACCAATATGGAAAGAGGGGGAGCACGGAGCTGTCGGTGTGGAACGGAAGGATTGGTGTTGACTCGGATTCGAACGCGTTCATCAATGACCCAGACAACAGTGGGTGATTGGGTGCAGATATATGCCAGGACTGCCCCACTCGCCATTGATCCTCAGTTGGTGATCGAATCAATGACGTTCCTCAACTCGGCAATCAGGGTAGAGTCTGAGGAAGTCGTGCAGTCGCCACAGCCTGTAAATGCCGGTGAACTTGGGGTTGAGACAGCGGGGGAGGTGGAGCTGCAGTGCTCTTCCCCCTCCAGAGCTGATACGGTCGTAGGAAGTACCAGGGTGGCCGTAGAGGCTGTAACATCACCCGTCTCCCCCGAAGGATCCAACCATGGACCTGTCGTGGAATCTAGCCCCCGAAGGGAGGCGTCTGATCCGGTCTCGTTGGAGGTCCAATTGCCCTACCTGGACCCGGGGTGCCCGTTGTGTGGGGTGCCGACCAGGACGGTCAGTATGCTCGGGAAGCATCTGGCGATCCGACATGCGGCCGTTCGGGTTGTGTACGCTTGCCGGAAGTGTGGACGAGCCAATCCCAACAGTCACTCGATAGCCTGCCACGTTCCCAAGTGTTCGGGGCAGGTGGCTCGGGTGGCTGAAGGAGAGTTCACTTGTGATCTCTGCCAAGCGAGGTTCAGGGCCAAGGTGGGGTTGACTCAACACAGAAGGCATGCCCACGCAGCGGAGTACAACTTGGAAAAGGTGGTGCAGGCGGGCCTTCGGCGGGGCGGGGTTAAGGCAACCAAGCTCTGGGGACTGGAGGAAACGCTGAGGCTCATGGAGCTTTCCCGTAAATATGACGGGGACCCACGGGGCAATCAGCTCATAGCAGATGAGCTGGGTACGGGAAAGACGGCTGAACAGGTGAGGAGTAAACGTAGATTGTTGCCAAGAGATGAACCACTTCCCCATGGCTCAGATGAAGCGGACTCCCAAGGTGACGAGGCTGAGGGAGTTGCGCCGGTACCGGTCATCCCACCACTAGCCCCAGATTTAGTCGCGTCGAGACTAAGAGAGGCCATCCAGGCGGAGGCTAGTCAGGAGGGTGCGGATGAGATCAGAGCCTTGGGAGACCTGGTTAGAGAGGTGGATCAGAATCCTGAACTGATCGAATCTACGGCCTCGGATCTCATCAGGATGCTCGGTAAGAGGGAATGCAGGACTCAAGAGCGGAGCCTGGGGCGTCAAGCCATGAAAGGGTGGGAGAAGAGGCTCTCCCACAAGAAGCGCGACTACCGAGTCCATCCAGCGCATGTTTAACCGTGACCCGGCCAAGCTCGCTGTGTTGGTGCTCGATGGCCAGGAGCAGGTGGAATGTGATCTACCCATCGAAGAAGTCTACAGGGCGTTTCAGGAGCGATGGGAGACGGAACGGGCATTCCACGGCCTTGACGGGTTCCGCTCAAGGGGTGAAACCGACAACACCGAGTTCTGCGTCCCGATCCGGGCATCCGAAGTGAAGGAAAATCTAACCAGGATGAAAAATGGCTCGGCCAGACAGGATTAGCAAGCAGGCGCTGCTGGACTGGGACCCGGAAGGTGAGCAACTCGGACGGCTGTACACAACGTGGCTTGTCCACGGGGTCATCCCCAAGGCTTTCAAGGAATGCCGGACGCGGCTGTTGCCGAAATCAACGGATGCAGACGAGCGGCGGGACGTCAGCGGTTGGCGCCCCGTGACTATTGGTTCGTTGGTTTTGCGCCTGTTTTCGCGGATTCTGACGATGAGGCTAAGCCGAGCCTGTCCTCTGAACCCAAGGCAGAGGGGGTTCCTTGCTGCTTCCGGGGGTTGTGCGGATAATCTCATGATCCTTAGCGGGATCATGGGGTTCTCGAGGAGCAGCGGGGATCCTCTGGCGGTTGTGTTCGTGGATTTTGCGAAAGCCTTTGACTCCATCTCTCATGAGCATATCCTGTGTGCTCTGGAGCAGAGACAGCTGGACAAGCACGTCATGGGGCTCATCAGAGACTCATACTCATCTTCTGGCGTATCAAACGGTCCACACCTGGAATATTGGTGGGATCCAGAGCTGTCACGCGAAGCTGCCAGCCCCAGGGGCTTAGGGTTAGGCCCCCAGTGGAATGGTGAATCAACCTCCCCAGGGGACGATGGGACAGACACTGGGGTGATGTGAAGGTCCCAACTAGGGAGATGGGAACCAATACGGAAAGAGGGGGAGAATGGAGCTGTCGGTGTGGAACGGCAACGGCCCTTCCTCCTCTGGAAGGATTGGTGCTGACTCGGACTCGAACGCGTTCATCAATGACACAGACAACACTGGGTGATTGGGTGCAAACATGTTCCAAGACTGCCCCTTTCGCCATTGATCCTCAGTTGGTGATAGAATCAATTACATTCCTCAACTCGGCAATCAGAGTAGAGCCTGAGGAAGTTGTGCAGTCACCACAGCCTGTCAATGCCGGTGAAGTTGGGGATGAGACAACGGTGGAGGTGGAGCTGCAGTGCTCTTCCCCCTCCGTAGCCGATACGGTCGAAGGAAGGAGTGGCGAGGCCGCAGTGGCTGTTACGTCACCCGTCTCCCCCGATGGATCCAACCATGGACCTCTCGTGGAATCTAGCCCCTGGAGGGAGGCGCCTGGTCCGGTCTTGCTGGAGGTCCAAAAGCCCTATCTGGACCCAGGGTGCCCGTTGTGTGGGGTGCCGACCAGGACGGTCAGTATTAGGGCTGGGCGATATGACGATAAAAAACCGTCTTACGATCTCCAAAGCTGACGATCTGTCATTTTTGAGAGATCGTTTTATCACGATCTTCTACGAAAAGCTGCAAGAGCGAGAAGGCAAAAGCTTGTTAACTGCCTGTGACTTTAAATCTGAGCTGCTCCTCCTCCTCCCCTTCCTCCTCCCCGGGGTGTTTTTCTTGTTTGGAAGTCACGTGACATACGGCGTGACAGAGTCACGTGCGCCGTCATTATGGATCGAGTCTTCTCGAGTAATGAATGACGGAGGTCTGAAAAAGTAACAAAAGGAGACGTAGTGTTTTGCAATCGACTTCAAAAACCTTGACAACAAAATAATCCGATGGAGAGGAATCATCACAGGACAAGAATCGCATTTTAATAGAGAGAAATCAGGCTGGGAACCGTAAACTGTGTGCTAAAGTGGGTGCTAGCAACTCATGAGAGACATGCTAGTTTGGTTCTTTGATGTATGTTTTTATTAATGTTTCGTGTTTTTAAACACAGCGGATGTTAATTGCACGTATTTACGTTCAACCTGCACAAAAACTGATGGTAATTCATGTAGGAAACACGTAAAATGTTCGGTCAAGATGCACGCTGCTGCATTGTTTGGCTAGCTCAAAACAATGCGAGCCTAAATCTTATCGTCGGTAACAACCCCCCACCCCCCTCGTAAGAAGTGTAAGTGAGCTTGCACATAATTTTCTTAATCCGTAGCGTCACTGTTGAGCTTTTTTTGTTTGTCGTACGGACCGGAGAAAGCCCAGCTAGAATATACAGCGCTAATGCTAACGCTAGCTTTCTGCTCAGTGACATAAACACAACAGAGAGCAGATGTTAGTGAAGGAGCTGTGGATGTAAACTTTAACCTGCCACAACATTTACTGCTATTATCTCCGTGTTTTTAATCTTAACAGTTTGGCAGATGTATTTGATGTTATCATCCAAGTTTAAAAATGTTTTTGTATCAGTTAAAGATGCTAGCTGGAGCCTTTTTCTCAAAGTACAATGAAATCGTCTATTTGAAGGTAAATTCTGAAGCAATTGAGATTTATTACAAATAATTAAAAATAATAAAAGTTTTAGTTTCATTTGAAAATGTGCTAAAGGGTGTTTTTTTTATTATTATTATTATTATTTAGCACTTTGAGCTGTTTTTAATAGGGAAAGGACTTTACTAAACTTTATCAGTCATTCATGCTATAAACTTCATCAGTCTCCCTCATTTCTGGTCTTGGGTGACAATCATTTACAAGCTCTGTTTTATGGATTTTAGCACAAAGGCAAAATTAAAACTCACTGATATTTAGAAGCTGTTCATTTGACAGCAATGCATTACCTGTAGCAGTAGAAGGCGCAATTCTTGCAATATTTACAGATTAATCTTAATAGATAATAACTATTTAATTTGAATAAATAAAAATATTTGTTCAAAAATGTGTTTACTTCTTTCAACTAAAATCCTTATAATAAAATTTTTCAATTTGAATTTATTTTTTAAAAATCATGATAAAATCGAAATCGTGAAATAAAATTTAAAAATCGTGATTTTATTTTTTTTGCCATATCGCCCAGCTTTAGTCAGTATGCTCGGTAAGCATCTGGCGATCCGAAGAGCCAACCCCAACAGTCATTCGATCGCCTGTCACGTTCCTAAGTGTTCTGGGCAGACGGCTCGGGTGGCTGAAGGAGAGTTCACTTGTGATCTCTGCCAAGCGAGGTTTAAGGCCAAGGTGCGGTAGACTCAGCACAGAAGGCATGCCCACGCAGCGGAGTACAACGCGGAAAAGGTGGCGCGGGCAGGCCTTCGGCGAGGCGGAGTCAAGGCGACCAAACTCTGGGGATTGGAGGAAACGCTGAAGCTCATGGAACTTTCCCGTAAATACGATGGGGACCCACAGGGCAATCAGCTCATAGCGGTTGCAGAGCGGACGGGGCAGGAGGCATGCATACAGGTACTGATTTTAACACGTCGTTTTGAGCGGTAATGAGTCAGAGTGACGTTTTGGGGTGGTGGGGGAAGGTCTCGTTGGCAGAGTCATTAGGGGAAGGGGAGTAGAGCCATCCAAATTCTCTGGATGGATGGCCGTGGCGGGGATTCTCCATGGTGAGACTGAAGGGTTGGAGCTTGGCACACTACTGTTGCAGTGGGACCTCATTTCACTCCACATTGTTTCTCCCTGGGGCGATGCAGCTGGACAAGCCAGTCCGCTGTTCAGGAACTGCACTCAGAGCCGAGTGCTTGTCCGGTGGTGGATCTCTCCTGCAGTGCGATGCGTGGATCCACCTAGCCCTCTTCAGCGACCTTCTCTTTTTTTTTTTTTTTTTCCCATTTCCGTGTTTCATCTGGCCTGGTTTGTTGGTGACAGGCGTGTCGGAGCACATCAGTCATTCAGACGGATGTGAGTCCAGTCCACACAGGATATATTTGGGGCTTCTGTGAGAGATGAGCAGAATCCATCCAGGCAGCGACTCTTCATCAGTGCTTCATATGGAGGCAACCTTCTTTTTAGTGCAGTCGTTGAGCTTTGACAGATTACATGTGGAAGGGAAGCTTTCATTCATAGCAGGACAGAGGTCAGTCAGCCTCATGTTGTAGACTCTGTCAGCCTGTTCTGTCCCAAAGTCCTTCAATCACCTTTGCCATGGCTGCTCCTTCTCTCTCGGGGGTCAGGAGGTGTTTGGACGCTACCACGAGGTTATCTGCATCTTGCACCACGGGGAGCTGCAGGATAGGACCCTGGGCCACTGACGCTGCTCGTCCACTTCTCAGTCTCATGGGTGAAAAGGCTGATATTGGACCCAGACCGAATACCTCAGGAGATTCAGTCTCACTGGTTGTGTTGATGACAGCTTCTGCTGCAGCTTGATGCAGATGGGAGGGGTGCTGACCCGCGTTGCTGCTGCTTGGAGAGAAGTGAAGAGGCGGTTGAGTGGAGGAGCTGGGATTCTGGCTTCATTGAAGGCCAAGGGGTTAGGTTGGTAAGGTGGAGGGATGGAGTCCACTCGACAGGTCGGCTCTGGTTCCCCATGAAGTCTGCAGAGGACAGAGAGAGGAAAAGAAGTAGTTTCTGCCTTTTTTTTTACACATTTCTCCGCTGTTACCCATCCTCACTGACTGATTGCTGCTCTTTAGAGGCATTAAGTTGTTTTTTTTTTTTTTTTTAATCTGCAGTTCACCGCTCACAATATTACTAAAATTACTTATTTGTCTAATCAGATGCTGCTGTTAGACCCGATCTGCTCTGGTTCACAAAGACTTCAATGTTTAAACTTCACAATATTCAAAACCATATATTTTTCTTTTCTTTCATAAACATTATTAACTTAGAGTCCATGCCGGTATTCTCCACTCTACTTTCCACGTTTCCCCATGTTTACTGGTCTCCCATATAATAAACTCACAACCTTTGATCTGATCTCACCTGATAAGAAACTTATCAAATTCACAGAAAACTCCTTCGACATCGCCGTAGCTCACAAAGGCATCACCTAATTACGTATTTTACGCAAAGGCAAACTTTGCGTTGGTCTCGTTTAATTATAGGTCACAGTCTACTGGTCTTCCAAAATAAACTCACAACCTTTGGTCTCGTGTTCCCTCACAAACACTGTTCCCTCTAAGCTGCGCACGTGCGCAATTGCGCACTGCTCCCACGCCCGTTGCGCACAGCAATTCTATTCTGAGCACCAGTGGTAATTTCGTTGACGAAAATATTTCGTCATCGCCTTCGTCAACAACACTATTTACCCAACGAAAACGAAATGAAAACTAAAGAAAAACTCCCACCCAGACAAAAAAACTTTAACAAAATTGACAGACTTTTTCGTCAACGAATAAAAACGAAGCAAAAATGCTCTTCGAAGACGACATCCAATCATAGTGACTGCTGGTGGAGGAGGGCGGGAGCAAATGCAGAGCGATCCAATCAGAACACAGAGCCCTGCAGCCCGCCCGGGAAGACGCTAATTCAATGAATCGTGTCTGTGATATAGGTGAAAAATGTCTAATCGGTAGAAAAATAAAAGTACATCTATGGACACATTTTACATTTAACACGACCTTCAATAAGACGTTGTGTGGAGCGACCATCACAGGCAAAAACACAAGAAAACCTGAAGCGACGTTTGCAGACAAGCCAGCCTGAAATCCAGCAAAGGTAAACATACAAACACGATTATTTCCTGCGTATTGGGCTGAATCCTAATTCCTCCCCGACCCTTCAAAGTGTTGTGGCATTTTTAAGAGTAGAATTATCTGACATAGTTGTTTTAAGGGGTTACTCTAGCCAAGCTAATTAGCGCCGGTACTGCGCGGTGGAGAAGCGCTTTTCTTCACGCGGGTGAAACTCTGAAGCTCAGAGGTTTACATTTAAATGTAAGTCTGGCTTTATTGTTTTAGCATGACGTTTGTAAAGTTATAAATCGATGTTGTTGTGTATTTCCGAGCGCTAGCAGCCCCGCTGCTTCTTCAGATCAATCAGTCAACGTTTTAATCTCCAACTCCACCACGTATTACATGACAACAGCGCCCTCTATTGGCCGGCGGTGGTATTACAGTTCACCACACACATGCTGTTGAAGCACATATAACATCCTCACACGTGTCCTGGACAGCTTACTCCCTAGTGAATTTTTTTTATGCATTTTTACACTTGACTACCTCCTCAATACAAGTTTTTTTTTTTTTTTATGGTCGGACATTTATAATAAGACTGGTGATACACATATTTACATGTGACCAGCACAGAGTGTGATGGAAATTCATGTTTTGTCCACATGTAATACGTGCAGCCAGGATCCCGTTGCTGCATTACCGGCACGCATTTTAAGTTCGTGCAAGGCTGGATTTTTTTTTGTTGGCCACATGTATTTAAAATTAAACTTTTAAGTTAAAGTCCCATTAATTGTCACACTCCTAAATGTGTGAAATGTGTTCTCCACATTTGACCCATTCCCTGGTGGAGCTGTGAGCTGCAGAGACAGCAACACTCAGGAAACATTTGCTTGTTTAACCCTAACCATAACCATAATCCTAACCTTAACCCTTTACTCTGGGTAAGTGTGACTAAGAAAAAAGTCTAGCAGTGGCTGCAGGTTTTTTGAAAATTACATGTGAATAGACACTTTCTTATTGGAAATGGGATGGAATTATTTATATGTATAGTATATAAATATATATTTCTTTTCTTTTTCTTTTTTTTCTTTTAATGTGTTTTAAGTTGTTGAAGCTGAATTCGCAGAAATGACAAGTTTGGAAAGCAAAGTGAAGTAAAATGTTTTTTTTACAAATTAGTAAAATCTTTGCGTGTTATTCATATGATTATACATAGTAAATTTAATTAAAATGCATTATCTTTATCTTTGTTCCTCATCGGATTCAGTCCACCCAGATTCTTTTGACAGATCCCGTCACGGTCGATCGGAACAACGGACCCCGGTCCCTTCAGGATCCAAGTGGCCAACCTTCGTGGTCCCTCGTCCCGACGGACACGTCCGGGATCCCACTTCTGACACCAAATTGTTGTGGAAAAATGATGAATCCGATGGAGGAACAGACACATCTTAAGATTAACACAAGTGTTTAATAGGAACATCAGAAAAATACACGCGGTGCACCCAAGCGTGCAGGGAAGCTCTGAGGGTTCCGACGAACTGACAAGACGTTTTATAGGGCTGGTCAAACCTTCTCCAAACAATGCTATAAATCACATGTTCTAACCTTCTCAAGAAACCTCGGTGAACGTTTACATTCGACCAGCATCCTGTCCTCCAGCTGGGGACCGTATCGTTTTCCCATCCATTCTAGCATGGGAAAGAAAGCAGGAGAATGCTCTTTGACATCTGTTAAAAGGTCATCTGTAGGCTGTTTTAGGCATCTGAGAATACATTCAGAGACATGTGTTAAATGAGCACCCTAGGTTCATTTAAATGTTTACATATAAGAATAAAATGGAATTAGAATTGAATCAAAAATATTCTCTTACAGCAGCCTGCAGGCGCTGTTCCTTGAGGTTTGAATCTTGCTTGCATATCCTGCGTCAGTGCCCATGGGTGCAGGGAAGGAGGGTCCGCCGTCACAATAAGATCTGCGAACTTCTTTCCGCTGAGGCGGAGCGGACCGGCTGGAGGACAGAGAGGGAATTCCGCCTGAGGACGCCCGATCGCGTCTCAGGTGGGGGAGCCTACCTCCTATCTAGCGAAACCACAGCCAAGGAAACGGGCTTGGCAGAATCAGCGGGGAAAGAAGACCCTGTTGAGCTTGACTCTAGTCTGGCACTGTGAAGAGACATGAGAGGTGTAGAAAAAGTGGGAGGCCCCGGCCGCCAGTGAAATACCACTACTCTTATCGTTTTTTCACTTACCCGGTGAGGCGGGGAGGCAAGCCCCGAGGGGGCTCTCGCTTCTGGCGTCAAGCGCCCGGCCCCGCGCCGGGCGTGACCCGCTCCGGGGAAAGTGGCAGGTTGGGAGTTTGACTGGGGCGGTACACCTGTCAAAAGGTAACGCAGGTGTCCTAAGGCGAGCTCAGGGAGGACAGAAACCTCCCATGGAGTAGAAGGGTAAAAGCTCGCTTGATCTTGATTTTCAGTATGAATACAGACCATGAAAGCGGGGCCTCACGATCCTTCTGGCTTTTCAGGTTTTAAGCAGGAGGTGTCAGAAAAGTTACCACAGGGATAAACTGGCTTGTGGCGGCCAAGC
>NC_050525.1:3121088-3123989 GCF_002922805.2 Oryzias melastigma | reverse complement strand
GAGGAGCCAATGGTGCGAAGCTACCATCTGTGGGATTATGACTGAACGCCTCTAAGTCAGAATCCCGCATAGACGTAACGATACCATAGCGCTGTGGACCTTCGGTTGCCCCGGGATAGGCGGCTCCGGCCGGTGCGGAGAGCCGTTCGTGATGGGACTGGGGCGCGGCCCGAAAGCGGTCGCCCCTCTCCCATTGCGCACTGCATGTTTGTGGAGAACCTGGTGCTAAATCACTTGTAGATTACCTCATTCTGGGTCAGGGTTTCGTGCGTAGCAGAGCAGCTCCCTCGCTGCGATCTATTGAAAGTCATCCCTCAATCCAAGCTTTTGTCAGTTTGGCGCGGGCTGGACCTCCTCTTCCCTGAGGTCGGGGTACCAGGGGCTGGTCGACAGACACCCACGCAATAAACAGAGGGCATAAGCCGTGGTACCAGCATCACGAAAGGCGGGTCATCAGAGAGGCAGGAGTGGTGAAAAAAGGAGAGGAAATAAAAAAAAAAAAAACACCCACACGCAAAGTGTCAAAGCTCTGTGGTACCAGCGTCACGAAGGGCGGATGAACAGAGAGGGAAAAAAGTGGAAAAAGGAGAAGAGATAGAGGGCCAAAGTGCCCCGGAAACCAGCAGGCACGAAGGGCCCTCTGCGGTACCAGCGTCACAAAAGCTCTTCTGCGGTACCAGCATCACGAAAACTCTTCTGTGGTACCAGCGTCACAAAAACTCTTCTGTGGTACCAGCATCATGAAAGCTCTTCTGTGGTACCAGCGTCATGAAACCTCTTCTGTGATACCAGCGTCATGAAACCTCTTCTGTGGTACCAGCGTCACGAAAACTCTTCTGTGGTACCAGCGTCACAAAGTCTTAGCTTGGACTGCTTATATCCGGGTAGGGGTGCTTAAGGGTGGGTCCGCAGGTCCGGCTGGTGAGCCTGGTTTGCTGAGGATCCGGGCTGGGTGCTTAAGAGTTGGTCCGCAGGTCTGGCTGGTGAGCGTGAGTCATGGGGATTCGGGGTTCCGGGCTGGGTGCTTAAGATTGGGTCAGCAGGTCCGACTGGTGAGCATGGGTCATGGGGATTCGGGGATCCTGGCTGGGTGCCCAGGATTGGGTCCGCAGGTCCAGCTGGTGAGCGTGGGTGATGGGGGTTCGGGGATCCGGGCTGGGTGCTTAAGTTTGGGTCCGCAGGTCCGGCTGGTGAGCGTGGGTGATGGGGGTTCAGGGTTCCGGGCTGGGTGCTTAAGATTGGGTCCGCAGGTCCGGCTGGTGTGAGTGGGTCATGGGGGTTCGGGGATCCGGGCTGGGTGCCCAGGATTGGGTCCGCAGATCTCACTGGCGAGCCTGGGTCATGAAGGTTCGGGGATCCGGGCTGGGTGCCCAGGATTGGGTTCGCAGGTCCGGCTGGAGAGCGTGGGTCATGGGGGTTTGGGGATCCGGGCTGGGTGCTTAAGATTGGGTCCGTAGGTCCGGCTGGTGAGCGTGGGTGATGGAGGTTCGGGGATCCGGGCTGGGGGGCTAAGATATGTTCTGCAGGTCCGGCTAGTGAGCCTGGGTCATGGAGGTTCTGGGAGCCGGGGGTCTGTGTTGCTCCCCCAGTCCTTAGCCGGCTCCGGTCCGCCTTTTACAGTATAAACAGTTGCGCAACTTATTCATTCATTATTATTAAAAATGTGAGAAATCCGAATTTTTCTGGTATGATTTTCAGTTCTGGTTAACTTGCAATAGTGTTCATTTCCCCCTTTTAAATTTCAAAACTGTTAGATTTGGTCTACAAACAGAAAACAAAAGCAGAATTTGGAATTAATTCTTTAATAATATTTGCAAAATTTGATATAAATAAATGTCTTTTTTTTAAAAAGTGCCACTAGCTTTTGTTGGTTTCAAAAATGAAATACTTGTCAAAGGCTTCTTTACAAGAATGTAAAATGCCCAAAACCTATGTCTTATTTGAATTTTTAGAACACATACTTGAAATAGTTAATAGACCTTAATTTGTACTTTTTTTTTAATGGGAAACTATAACGCATATCCCTGTACTTTTCTTTTAAGAATACCATATTTATATGTTTACTCTTTTGGAACGTTGTTTAGACGTTGTTTACTGTTATTTTTCTCTTCTCTTTCTCTCTCTTATTCTGATTTGAGATCTTGTTTATGTATGCTGCTTTGTTCTGAGCCATTTATATTCAATAATAGAGTTGTCAGGCGATTAAATTTTTTAATCGTGATTAATCGCATAGTCCATTGTTAACTCGCGATCAATTGCAAATTAATATGTGGCCTTTTTTTTAGGAAAAAATGTATGCTTCGTGGAATTTAGCAGTTCTACATTTATTATGAAAACAAGAAAAAATAATAGTTTTCATCAGAACTACTTTATTTTGTAACATTGTATTGAGATAAACTTTCTTAACAATAAAAGGCTGTAACATAAAATGCCTAACAAAAGCCCAAGTGCAAGTGAAGGGCATTTAAAATTCCGCGATTAATGCATCAAAAAAATTGTCGGCGTCATGCACATGTCAAATTAACACGACAAATCTGACAGCCCTATTCAGTAATAATTGTATTTTTGAGATATTCATGGTGTTTTGTTGAAATATCTTGTCAATCAAAACATGATTGAATGGAAACAGTTTTATTGTGAACCTGTTTTTTTTCCCAATTCCTAGAATTTCGATAAGACTTTGCTCAAATATGGAACGGAAACGCAGCTAATTTCACACATTTATCACCGTGGAGCAACAGCAGCTTTTTTTCCGGTTTGCCTAGCGTCTTTGGCTACCACCATAGCAACATAAAAGCGTTCCATTGCCACTATGTATTTGAGATACCTGAAAGAATGTACCTAGGAGAAAAAAATACATCTACATCTAGAAAATTGTTCAAAACAAAGTCCAGTGTTTAT
>NC_050525.1:3117618-3121052 GCF_002922805.2 Oryzias melastigma | reverse complement strand
AAAAAAAAAAAAAAAACCCAGGCGATGTCCACCATATTTTGTTCTTGCTGCTAGGAAGCTTGTCCTGTAAATAAACGATGTTGTTTACGAGGCAGAAATCACCGGAACATTATTTTTATGGTTTGGAATCTGTGTTTTGGGATCACTTATTTCCATCTGCTGGACCAAAAGTAGTCAGACTGTGTAACATTACATTTATGTTTCATTCCATGGATAACACAGCGCCACCTACTGATATTTTACCAAACAACAGGCACGAACCTGTATCATTATAATAAAATTTTAATAAAGAAAAAAAAACGTAGCCTAAATTGTGAGATTCTCTCTTGAGCCCTACAGCTTTCAAGAATCATTAAAACTCAATCACTAAAGTCTGTTGATATTGTGGATCAATAATTTATTTGTCAATTGTATTTTGTTTATGTAATTCATATATTCATTGACATAATGATAATAACAATAATATTAATAATATTATTAATAATAATAGACTAATAATGATAGATTAATAATAGTATAAAAAAGAAATTTAAAAAAAATTTTTTTTCTTTCTTCATTCAGTCTGAAAGCATCCTCGTTATTGTCACTTAAACTAACTGACATTTGTGTTTGTTTATGAGGGAGAAAATAAAGGAACATTATTTTTATGGTTGAGAATCTTCGTTGCAGGAAACTTTTAAACGTTTTACCGCCCTCAACCCGAGGTAGTCAGACTGTGTGATCACGTTCTAGCTTTACAGAAGTCATACGGGGCCCAATTAAAAAAGGGTCCGGGTGGTTTGTCCGAACCTACTCTAACCTAAACCTTGACGCGGCACCGACGCAGATCGGTTCACCAAATCCTGCTGATCATCCGGTTCCGGGATCGTTCTGTGCACCGGAAACGTTGGTATTTCACGATTTTGGAGCCCCTTTTGGGGGAGAAGTCCAGCAAAACAGACTAACTACGAACTGTATGTCCAAAATAAATGTATATCCTGATAGTAACGGGTGCATTTCTCACTAGAAATATTGGCAAAATAAAGATTAGTCCACAAAATATTTTATTCTGAGTGATTTTCCACCAAAAAAGAGTGAATATCCCACCATGTTTTTGCTAGCGACAGGCAGAAACTCAAAAGTCACATGATCAGTCACTTGATCCGGCGCACCCCCGTAGAAATGAATGGGTGAATGAGACATAGCAATTCCACAATTTAGACCAGTTTTTTTGTGAAACTGCTACGTTTTTCTCTGTGGACAAACGTAGGTACTGAACATTTTTGTGGTAGACTGGGTTGCTTCAGGTGGCCCAGTACTAGGCACTCAAAGGATTTCATGACCACAGAAGTCAGGGCTGGTCTGTAATCATGTAATCCTGTGACAGAAGACTTATTGGGAACTGGGATGATGGTGGAGTGTTTGAGACAAACAGGGACCTCACACATCTCCAGAGAGCGGTTTAAGATTCTGGTGAAGATGGGAGCCAGCTGGTCAGCACAGACTTTCAGGTAGGACAGGGACACTCCATCAGGTCCTGGAGCCTTCCTGATCTTCTGCTTCTAAAACTGCTGACCCAAGTGTTGTTCACAGGTCCACAGTCCAGATGAGTGGTCGGGTGTGGGGTAGGTTGGAATTGCAGGTGGGTTCGGTGGGATGGAAATGGTGGGGGATGGGGAGGTGTAGTCCTTTCAAACTTGGAGTAGAAGTCATTGAGGTCTTCAGCCAGGTGGTATGTCTCTGCAGGAATGGTCTCCTGTTGTTGGTGGGGGTCTACAGGCCTCTCCAAACTGCAGTGGAGTCGTCAGAAAAATGGTCTGTCAACTCGCCTGCGCGAGCAAGGCTGCACATCTGTTGCTCTGAGGTGTTTGGGTGTTCTTGGTTTTTCCTCTTTTTTTCTACTAATGACAGCCAACATAAGTAGACCTGTGTACTCACGACAAGAGATACTGGCGCTCAGGAAACATAAAGATCCTGGAATCCGTCAAGTCATTCCATCTGAACTTGTACGGAAGTACCGTGGGTGCTGAGCCGGTTACAAATACAAAGCGCGTATTTTTACAAATTTTTTGTGCACTTTTCTCTCACTTGAAAAGGGCTGAGCATCCAAAAATAAAGGCTGATTTACTCAGACTGTTACTTGGGATTATTTTTCCAATTTTTTATCATTTTTCCATTTGGTCAGTCAGCAGTCAATAGGTAAAATCCTTAAAATACACATAATAATGGCAATAAATATAATTTTAAGTGCTTCAATTAATTAGCATTCTCCCTAATTTTACAGTGAATTCATGTACTTTAGTTTAATTACATTTAAATTTAAGTTCATACATCCAATCCTGCTTTTTTATTTAAGAATTACTTTAAAATTAACATTAGCAACAAGTAATTGCATTGCTTGAAAACGTCACATTATAAATTTATCAAAGTTACACCGTACAGCAGCAGGTTAAACATTGATGTGCATGAAAGCGAAAATTCCGACGGTCCTTGAACAGACAACTGCGTAGCACGCGCTCAGTTCCCACTGCAAACAGGAAGTAAGTGATCGCTGACATTCTAGCGCTCAGACAAAGTCACTTCTTACCGGCTGGATCTCCTACAGATGGAGGATAAATGCTGACAGGTAGACATGCTTCACACACGCTACAGAGCCTGTATCTCACCGGTGCTTCTCCCGAACGAGCGCGTGCATCGCTATTAAAAGTCCGACGCAGCGTGCGCCCATAGTTCCGGCGCGCGACTCAGACGCTCAGTGCTACAGCCTCTTCAAATGAAAATATAATATCGATACTTGGTGAGAACCCATCGAGAATCGATCGCAGGACTAAATATCGCGATATATCGCAATATCGATATTTTGGCACACCCCTAAAAAATATGTGCTGCAATTCCACTTTTTTTTTTTTTTATTTTATTGTCCAGAACATAATACAACATAACAGCACTGTATGACAAATTGAACACTGAGAATGCCAGGGGACGGCATATACATTACAAAATAAACATGAGATAAACATTACAATGTATACATTACAGAACAATCATTTAAGACAAGTTGAATATATTTAGAGACAAACAACTTTCATAAATACGTATAGCTTTTTTGTTTACACTTTTAGATATGGTGCGTAAATAAGATTCCAATTCTTTTATAAGTACAGGGAAAAAAAGTTGTGTTAAGGAAAATTTTGCTTTGTGAATATAAAACTTACCAAATATAATTAATAGATTAATTGTTAATTTAATATTGAATGGGGTGTTCTTTTCAAATAGGCCAAAAATAATATGTTCAAATTTCAACTGGAATTTAGAATCAATTTTGCAATTTATGAAACGAATACAGTCTTTCCAAAACCTTTGGGTAATATTCAGAGGTGGGGACTCGAGTCACATGACTTGGACTCGAGTCAGACTCGAGTCATGAATTTGACGACTTTAGACTCGACTTGGAC
>NC_050525.1:3080656-3111518 GCF_002922805.2 Oryzias melastigma | reverse complement strand
CCAGGTCTTAATGTCTCTGATGCATGAATTCAGTTTCTCTAGGTGGTCATTCTGGTCTGGTTTAATGGATAAATACAACTGTGTATCACCTACATAACAGTGAAAATTATTGCTATGTTTCCTGATTATGTTTTCTAAGGGCAGCATGTAAAGCGTGAACAGGATGGGCCCTAGAAATGAGCCCTGTGGGACTCCGTAGCTAACTCGAGTACAACGAGAGGACTGTCCATTTACATGAACAAACTGGTATCTATCAGATAAATAGGATTCAAACCACTATGTGGGTTATAGAATGTCATGTTATGACTGAAAAAAAAAGCATTCTACAAAGTACAGTCATGGCCAGAAGTTTTGAGAATGACACAACTATTCATTTTTCTAAAGTCTGCAGTTTCATGGAAATGTATATATACTCCAGAATGTTATGAAGAGTGATCCACTCAACTGCAATTATCTGCATAGTCCCTATTTGCCATGAAAATGAACTTTATCACTGAAACCATGTTTCTACTGCATTTCAGCCCTGCCACAAAAGGACCAGCTAACATAATTCTCAATAAAGGCATTTGATACTTGTGAAATGCTTCTAATTTTATGTCATCATACCATAGAAACATCTGGCAAACACCTAAAAATCCTGAAGGAACAGACCTTGTGGAAATGTAATATTTGTGTCATTCTCAAAACTTTTGGCCATGACTGTAGACCCTGTCCTCCTTCCTCATCCGTCCTCTTCGTTTAGGAGAGACCCGCAGCTGAACTGACCCCTCCACCCCTTCTTTTCTTCACACCAGCAGACAGGGGCGCCTTTACCAGCAGAGGGCGGCAATTCGTTGATTTCAGGCCGTTCAAAACATAACAGGTAATAGAAACCATAGGTGCCCAGATTATTTTTTCCTCCAAGGGCTGAGATGCTGCCCCCTTTGAATCGGCGCCCGGGCAGCTCCCCACATTGCCCGTGCCTAAAACTGGGTAGTAGTGATCGTGGTGGGTGGGGACTTGGCTCTACCTCTTTTCCATTTATGTCAAGTCAGATGGACCGAGCTGCTCGTCACCCGGGCGGTCCGGGTGGGACCGGACAGCAGCGTGTGTCCGCAGCCTCGCCCGTCATTTTTAGGGAATCTCTTCCCATGTACAACCAGGATCAAAGAGCCCTGCACTCACCCTCACGCCCGAGTCACACTGGATGCGATAGCGCCGTGAAGCGGCGCGGAACGGAATGCGCTTCCATTCGGTCACAACAGGTGCGGAGCGGCGCGGAGGGTCCGCGCGGTGCAGCGCAACGTTTCGGCGTCTGGCCTATTTTTTGCGCGAGCCGCGAGTGCTCCGCGTCAATACTGGCAGGAAGTTGCATCAAAATACATGAGAAAATCCAGTTTATTTTCAAAATAGAACCAATTTTTCACAATAGAATGCCGGGATTGACAAATGTGATCATGTTTTTGTGTCTAAAGAGACTGTAGAGATGAAAATATGCATAGGAAATCAAAACACACAGACATGCGTGCGCGAGAGCCCCCACCCCGGACACCACAGATCTTTGGAGCGGGTGTACTGGCCTGCAGGGTTCTGGGAGGAAAAAAAGCAGGGCAGACGGGGGCACACTGGAGCGGGGCATGGGGCTGTGTTTGAACGAGAGAGAGGCAGAGGAGGGGTTCTTCTTGGAAGAAACATCAGGTAATATTTTTAGTTTATTATTTACCGACGGAAACACCTGGGAGTGCGTGCGTGCACACAGACACACAACAAAACAGACAGACACGCACACGCGCGCACAAACCGATCAATGAGGTGGGCCGACTGCGGAGTTGGGGGGCGGGGTCTGTGTCAACAGGGGCAGAGACCATCCCCTTTTAGCAGAAACACGGGGTGATGTCTTGGTTATTGACCATGATGGCAAAAAAAGCAATAGCTCTAGCAGAAGCGCCTGTCGACCGTCGCGGAAAAAATTTGCGTCCGGTGTGACTCCGGCGTTAGGAGGGCTCCATGACTAAGACACCCGGCCTGGACATCTGATAGTAGTACTCATGTCAGGACGTTTTCAGCACTTCACTTTATGCCAGAGATGGGCACCTCCAGGCCTCAAGGGCACATTCTTCCATGTTTTCCAACATACTCTGCTCTGGCATGTTGTAATTGACTAGACACACCTGAACCAGGTAATTAGGCATGAGTAAGACTTTGTTAGACACACCACCCCTGAAGGCCTGGAGTAGCCCATCTCCGCTCTATGCCCTTACTCCTAAGAAAATATAACACCCCTCTCGCCCCCTTACACACACAAGACTCTTACCTTTCTGAAAGATTCTTAAGTTTAAAAGCTTCAGTATCATGTAACATCTTAAAAATCCCATCATTTCAAATTAAACCTACCATGATGTAATCTAAGGGTATTCATTTGGCTGTTACAGATGATTAAAACAATTTGCTGTTTTAAACATCTATGCCCATAAAAATTGTGTTTTAAATGTTTCTAACATGTTCTTGTGCCTTTTTTCCCCTCATGATAGAGGACACATAAAGTAAGCTAAGATTAAAATTGTATTTCTACATATTTCTTTCATCAAATAAAGTTAAAGTCCCACCATTTGTCACGCACCTAAGTGTGTGAAATTTGTTCTCCACATTTGACCCATCCCCTGGGGGAAAATTGAACTGCAGACACAGCCGCGCTCGGGAACCATTTGGTGGTTTAACCCCCCAATCCAGTTCCTTAGTGCTGAGTGTCAAGCAAGGAGGCACTGGGTCCCATTTTTAGAGTCTTTGGTATGACTTGGCCGGGACTTGAACCCACGAACTTCCAATCTCAGGGCAGACACTCTACCACAAGGCCATTGAGTTAGTAATAGTTGAGTCAGGAACCGACAAAGAAAGGCTGTTTGAAATGGAGTGTGTTTGTAAAGTAGAAAATACTCTAGGCAGGGCCACAGCTCCCTGCCCCGCTCCATTCTATTGCATCCATTTGCAGACAAGTAGATCCATGAACGTCTTTGTTTTCCTCTTCTGAGCTGGAATCTGGATCAAAGCTTTGTGGCTGGTAGGGTTATTTTATTAGTCGACTAATAACTAGGGGTGCACCTAATATTTGGCCACCAAATGTATTTGGCTGGATATAGCAAAAAAAAAAAAAAACTTTCCACTTCGGTTGGATTGTACAACGTAATATTAGGGCCACCAAAAAAAAGGTAATATTACGCGTTTTTTTCTTGTGAAATTACGACTTTAAATCTCATAAATTTATGACTTTAAATGTAGTAGATTTACAAGTTTTTTTCTCGTAAATTTACAACTTTAAATCTCGTACATTTACAAGATTAAAAGTCATAAATGTAGCCTATGACTTTTAAAGTCATAAATGTATGACTTTATTCTCGTAATTTAGCAGTTATGACTTTTTTCTCATAAATCTACGAGATTTAAAGTTGTAAATTTACGAGAAAGTAAATTAATGAGAAAAGAGCCAAAGTTGTCTGTTTATCATAGCCGTTCTTGAAGATGAAAGACGTGGAGTATCTTGTGAAGATGTTAGAAACAAAGAAATTCTGAACCTTTTGATGATTCAAAATCACATTATTTCCGGTGTCAGTAGTGCAGAGTTTCATATGTAAAATAAAGAGCTCAGAAATACATGTTCACAGTGTGGTGGAATATTTGTTGATCCGATGAAATGAAGAAATGTCAAACGTTTTCATAAAAGTTTATTAAACAGAGCAGAGAAAAGTACACGCTGGCGAGCATGGCGGAGAGGTCTGCAGAGCCCTGATCTTTGATGAAGGACGCTCACATTTTATACAGTCATACAATCAGCTGTTAATCAGGAGCTTAAGATGGAAACGTTAAGTGTCATATCTAACATGAACAAGATGTTCTAATGAAATCAAAATAATTTACACATTGTGGTCAGGGTGTTCTGACAACAAGAAAACAAGACTCAGAGGATGAGACATAAGCAAATGTATAATTTCCATGACAACAGGACCGTCACTTTATTTTGCCTTTCATTTACCAGAAGCCCTTTCGCCACCTTACGTCATGTCTCTGTCATGCGCAGGAACCAAAGAAGAATGTAAGCAGTGCTTCTCCAAATGAAACTTCTGTTTCAACACAAAACAACATCGAGGAATGACAATAGTCTGTTATGTTAGCACGAGAACATTGAAAATTCCAAAAACTTGTAGGCCTCTTTGACAATAGTCTGTTATGTTAGCACGAGAACATTGAAAATTCCAAAAACTTGTAGGCCTCTTCAGACAGAAACATCACAGAGTTGGAGGAGATCCTTTGGCTCACCTGGCAGGTGTGGCCAATTTGCCTTGATTGGCAGCTGGTGTCTATTTAAGACAGAGGAGGCCACATCAAGCCAGGCAGGGAGCAGAGCAGCAGGCTGGGTGCTAGTTTGTGTGGGTTTGGTTTAGTTTGGTTTAGTTTGGTTTAGTTTGGTTTGGTTTGGTTTGATTTTGTCTTTTACCCCTTTATGTCCTCAGCAATCATAGGGTTTTGTTGTGTTAGTTTGGGGTTGGACCTTGGTAGTTCTGATTTGTGGGCTTTGTTTAATTTGTTTTGATTAGGTAGTTTTATTTGGCAGCCAAACAACTGCTGACTCCGACGGTCGCCATGGCTGGGTCAGCAGCCTCTGTCTGCCCGGTGAATGTTTCAAAATCCACGCTCTTCGAACTGAACAACATGAGCGTGGCGCATAATGTGAGTGAAGTTTTGGCTGAGGGGTTCATTTGCAGCGTAACTTCATAATCCCTGCCACCTTAACAGCGTTTGTTTGGAGAGCGCAGATTATGAAACGTGCCTCAGGCAGAGGCACTATAGACGCAGATCTGCTGCAGATCTTCAGGTTTATCTCCATACAGTGTGTTAATGACAGCTGTACATGATCCATTGAAACCTGTGAAACTGCTGCGGCAGAACTTGAGTTAATGCTAATGTTAGCTAGCTAGGTAGACGAAGCTCTCTCTTCCTCATTATCATACTCGGTTACAAATTGCTTTCTCTTCAGGTGCTCCTGCAAAACCGTAATGCGGGTGTGGAACACAAGTTCTGCCTTGCAGATATTCAATTGTACACTTTTTTTCTTTTATTTTTCCTATGTTTCCCACATTTTCGAGCTCCGTTGCCATGTTGTTATGGTACCAGAGCCTTCTCAGAACTTCCTGTTGACATCACTACTGACCGGATTAGCACTACTGCGCATGTGTGTCAAAGAGTATGCCAGACCCGGCATTAGAAAGCGCGCACTGTAGTTTTAAGAGAAGAACACGAACCCAAAAAAAAAACGAAGCTTTGACAGGCAAATTAGTTGTAGACCATTTTAATAGTCAGCGTAGTCTCAACTAATTGTGGCAGCCCGAATAACATTTTACTTATGATAAAGGACATATATATATATATATATATATATATATATATATATATATAAATGTAACATTAAACTGAATTTCTGAGTATTTCGTTATTCGAATAAAAATGCACCGTTTGAAAAAGCTTAAATCCTTTCTGTCCCACCCCATTCTGTAGACAAATAGATCTATGTACGCCTTTGTTTTCCTCGTCTGAGCTGGAATCTGGATCTAAACTGTACGACTGGATAGCTCCAATATTGCTCACCATTTTTGTTGCATTGTAATGTTAGATTGGGAGTGTGAGGGGCTGTAAGCTAGCGAGTTAACAAAGATTTCATAAGATATCAGCGTAGGGTTACTTAATATAGCAGGAACAGGACTTTAATTTGCTTCACAGAGCTGAAATTTAAACAAACAAACAAAACTTTAAAAGCTTTTGTGATTTGTACAGAGCTGATCTAGTATCACTTCATAGAAATGTCCTGAATTTAAGACATTCTTTGATAGCAGCAGCTGTTTGGGTCTGCAGTAACACACGTGTTTTTGGTTTAAGTTGATCAATGTAAAAAAGAGCTCCAGACCTCACATGAAGGCAGTCGGCCATTTTGGCAGCAATATGAACAGCGCCACGGCCGAAACTTTCAAGCCATCTGAGTATTCATCTCACTTTAATTTACATGACACTCGGATTTATTCAAAAATAATTAAAGGGTTAAACATTACCGACACAATATTGTTCCCAGTGTGCTTTTTAAAGGTGTCTCCCAGATCTATGCTATCCAGACATATAAATACCAAATAAACTTCCCATTAGTGCTGGGCGGCATGGAAAAAAAATTATATCACATAAAATATTTTATAACACAATACGATATATATCGCGATATACAACAATAAAGTATATTTTCAGCTATTCTATGAAAATATGCCTGATGTTGTGGCAGGTTTTGTGAAAAGTTGTGACAAAAGTTGCAATGTTTTTGATATAATATTGTTTGGAAAAGTGCCTAAAAATGTTAATTATGAAATAAACCTCACATTCTCATATTCCAACTCTTTTGTTGTGACAGATGCTCTAGGAAAATACTTAATCATCACAATATACAATGTTGCTGTGCTGTCATTTAACTTAAATAGAATTGTGAAACACAAAATGAACTTTTGGTCCTCTCTGCTCATAATAACACAAATATTTGTGTTTTGATTTAAACATACTTTAGAATAAAATGACGTTTTCCAGTGAAAAATCATAAACTTAAAAAAACAGCATAATCGGATTTATCCTCGGATCTCCATGTTCTCCACAGACAGTGGAAAGGTTCAGAAGGTCCAGAGTCTCTCTGCCTTTCTCTCATGTTGTGCAGCAGCTGTGCGCCGTGCAAAATGACAGACCGCTCCGTACCTGCACCTTCACTTCACCGCGTCCATGCATGCACTCAGGGTATCTTCACCTTGCCGCGTGCACGTTTGCGCTCAGGGCACCTTCACTCCCCCCAATCCCCCCACCCCCCGGTGCAGGCACGTTTGCTAGCAGCACTTTTACTCTGCCGCATTCGCGTTTGCGCACAGCGGACCGCCACCCTTCGTGCGGGGTGACTGTAGAGAAAAAAGTCAGAGAGAAACTAAAAGGGAGCACGGCACCCGGTAAGGAGTCAGAAGAGAAACAGTCATGAAGCTGCATCGTCATCCATGACTGTTGTCACGGTAGATTATTAAAGTTGGGGTGAAAATAAAAAGCTGCAGGGTGCGCAACAAATTGCGCGAAGTCCTGGAGGGTTCTATGGCATATTTGGCGTAATCTTCTTCTTTTCCTTTCGGCTTTTCCCTTCAGGGGTCGCCACAGCGAATCAGTTTCCTCCATCTTAGCCTGTCTTCAGCATCCTCCACTCTAACACCAGCCACCTTCATGTCTTCATTCACTGCATCCATAAACCTCCTCTTTGGTCTTCCTTTAGACCTCTTTCCTGGCAGCTCTAGACTCAGCATCCTTCTACCAATATATTCACTGTCTCTCCTCTGAACATGTCCAAACCATCTCAGTCTGAATCTCGTCCATCTTATTCTTCGGTGACTGGACGTTAGCAGAAAGTACGATCGGGAGGGTTAGCCTTCCGTTTCTAGCTAGGCGCCGCAGCCTTCAGGCCGCTCTTACCCGCCTGCCGCACCTCCTCGTAGGGCTGTTGTTTTCCTGAGAGCCCTCTGTCGGAGGCCGGCCCAGCGGCCGGTCCACGTTGCCTTTAAGCTCCAGGAAGGTTTCCAGCACATCCGGGTCAAGAAATCTGTAGTTGCTGCTTTTTTTTTCAGTTTTAGCAGGATCGTTTGATCATAAGTTAATTTTTCAGTCAGAGCCTTAACTCGGCATATGATAGTTGGAAGGAGAAGAGAAAAGTAAACAAAGAAGTGCACTTCAAGAGCTCCGCAACGTCGCCCTCTGGGTAACACCATCTCAAGTCATCTCAACCTTGAACCCTTTACTATTCCTTCATTAGGCTTTCCATCATCCACCCTTTGGTGTTGGCTTTGACCACTACGCTTTTCCAGAGTTGTTCTTTCAGCATAGTTATGTGTTTAAAAATCAACGCGTTGTTTAAAATGAGGCTAGACGCATTTGACATGAACAGAAAAAGTTTGTCTCGAGGAGCCAAAGGTGCGTGAATGAAACACAAAGACTGATAAAGATTGCAATCGATTGTATTGAAGGAAAAAAAATAAATAAATACACAAATACAAAATAAGGACCGAAGGCTGAGGAGGAAGGTTGTGGGAGATGAAAGCGGATTTGAAGTGTCCAAGTTCATAAATCTTGAGAATTTCACTGCAATGAGTGTGGTGATAATCCGTTGGGCTCTATCGCAGATTGATGAGATGTTTATAGTCCAGCTTGATTCAGGTTGGGTAGCTCGCCATCGATTTGGGACATCAGAAGAATACACACAACAAAAAAAGAAACGATGAGGTGATCAATGGGTATCTAAGGAGATGTGGCCTGGCAGGTTTGCCAGTTATCAGGTTTGCAGGTTGCGGTCAAATGCTAACCACAGCAGCAACAGCAGTAGTAGCAACAGCTGAAAGCAGGCATCACGCAGCGGGAAGCAGGAAGTAGGAAGCAGGAAGTGCATCCATCAACTTTGAGCTTAAATAGTGTTTGGGACCCTCCACAATAAAAGCATGGCCAGGTGTTTCAGCTTGCCTTGATGGTACTGGGTTACACTAGGTTGAAGTTTATTTCCAGATGCCAGAACGCAGATGAAGTGCATCCTCTCATGCCCCTTTGTTTTCAACAACACTGTCTTGTTAACGGTCCTGGTCAGAGGCAGATAAAAGTCAGCTGACCTTCATCCATATTTATTATTTCTTGTAGTCCGGTGGAGTTCTCATTTATCTTTTTATCAGCGATCTTGTGGAAGTTTTTATCTTTTTCCTAGTAGTCGGGGGGGGGGGGGTCCGTGCCCTGATGGACAGGTTTGTCTCATAAATCTAAAACACCATGACAGCCCCGCTTTGAAATCGTCAATCTTCATTTTGCGGGCGATTGTTTTGGCTTTCAGCCAGATCTGTACAGTGGATACACCTCGCCCACCTGTTCTCTGTGTGTTCATCCAGAAAATACGTTAATCTAAATAAAGGTCTAATAACAATAAAAATTTGTCATGCAGACACACCAATCGGGATACTCTGACTCAGACTCGTTAGGATCTAAAATTCCTTCTGATCGAGATAGGTAGGTAATGTTAATTGTTGATCTGATTCTGGTGCATGTAAACAATTTATTGGATTTTACGTTATGCATTGACGGTGTGCATTCCCAGTGGAGGCTTTGGAATGCAAACAGGACCGGTTGGTTAAACTGCAAACTGTATCTCTGTGCTCGGCGCAGTAATGATCCATAATCAGAATATATTGTTTACATACATAACTATTAGACAATTATTGTAAAATAATATTAATAATAATAATAATAATGGATTAGATTTATCTGCGCTTTTCCAGACGTTCAAAGCGCTTACATTGTATATCCATTATTCATTCACACCTCATTCATACTAAGCTACTACTGTAGCCACAGCTTACCTGGTGCAGGCTGACAGAGGCGTGGCTGCCAGTACGCGCCTACGGCCCCTCTGACCATCACCGGGACATTCATACACATCCACACACCAGTGGAGCCACACTGGAGGCAAGGAAGGTTAAGTGCCTTGCCCAAGGACACAACAACATTTGGCTGGCGGGAGCCGGAATCCAACCGCCTATCCTTCGATCATTGGCCGACCCGCTCTACCGCCTACGCTACTGTTGCCCTAAAAACCCACCTATCTCCATCAGAAGGAAATTTTGATGCGATGCGATTTTGATTCTGATGGGTGTGTTTACAGTTAGACTTGTAGCTTTGCGTCCGGGAGCAGGGGCTGCTGCTTTGTTACGGTGTGCGCTTCAGACAAAACTTAGGGGCGCAGTCCGTTCGGCTGCTCTGCCTGAGCGAGCTGCTCAGGAATCCAGCAGACATTTCCCAGGATGTCTCCCAGGAGAACTGTTTCTCTAAATGGCTTTGGGGTAGGGTGTGAGCTGGCAGAGTTGGCTTTTGAATGCAGAAATCCCGCTTCATGCTCCAAACAGTCTTCTGAAACTGCAAACATGGGAATTTGTGTTACTGTTCATGTCCAGACAAAAGAAAAGCTGATGTTATTTGCACATGCAGCCAAGATGCACATCGCTGCATTGCCCACTTGTTTTTTAAGTGCATCCGAGGCTAAATGTTTAACTTTAACCCTTCTTCTGCAGCATGTATTTAGAAATTGTATTGCGAATAGTCACCAAAAAATAAAAATGATAATAAAAGCACACTCAGAATATCATCTCAATCTATGCTGCAGCTGTTTGTCTACATGGAACTCACTACTTCTTCTTTTATGGCTGTTTCCTGTAGTTTAAATAATTCCACACATTTCGGAATGATTTATTTTGATCAAACATGTGGCATAGGTAAATATTTGTTACAATCGGCTAAAGTTATTCAGGGTCCATGTGCACAGTTCCATTCTAATCTGATCTTTGATCTGATTAGAGACATTTTGGACATGCAACACCAGCTTCTGGGGATACCACAATTCTTGGTTTAAAACAAAACTGTCTTGTTACACCATTGAACTGAATCATGGGGAATGTAAGTTGTTGCATCCCTACTGGATACGTTTGCATATAAGTGTCAAACACATGTCGTGCTAAATTAACATATTGTTTTATAATAATTTTAAAGTGTTTTACCCATTTTATTGTCTAAGTAGCTGTAAAAAGACAATTAAAAAAGAACCTTTAAAGCTTTATAAGAAATACCAGCTTGAAAACGGTTACCTAAAACGGAAAAAGCAAGCTTCCACTACCAGGCTAAATCCTGGCATTGAGCAGTGCTGCTAGCTTCTACCACCAGTCGGAGGCAGCCTGGATTCTTGCCTTGGTTTGCTCTGCTAAGCTGGTACCATCATACTGGTCTAGCTTTTGGCTATACCAGCATTTACCTTGCTTTGCTAGCCTCCACCACCAGCCTGACCTCCAACTTCGGCCTGCTCTGCTAGCCTCCAACACCAGCCTGACCTCCAGCTTCAGCTTGCACTGCTAGCCTCCACCACCAGCCTGACCTCCAACTTCGGCCTGCTCTGCTAGCCTCCACCGCCAGCCTGACCTCCAACTTCGGCCTGCTCTGCTAGCCTCCACCACCAGCCTGACCTCCAACTTCGACCGGCTCTGCTAGCCTCCACCACCCGCCTGACCTCCAACTTCGACCGGCTCTGCTAGCCTCCACCACCAGCCTGACCTCCAACTTCTTCCTGCTCTGCTAGCCTCCACCACCAGCCTGACCTCCAGCTTCAGCTTGCACTGCTAGCCTCCACCACCAGCCTGACCTCCAGCTTCAGCTTGCACTGCTAGCCTCTACCACCAGCCTGACCTTCAACTTCTTCCTGCTCTGCTAGCCTCCACCACCAGCCTGACCTCCAGCTTCAGCTTGCACTGCTAGCCTCTACCACCAGCCTGACCTCCAGCTTCAGCTTGCACTGCTAGCCTCCACCACCAGCTTGACCTCCAACTTCGGCCGGCTTTGTTAGCCTCCACCACAACTGGTTTTTACCTCAACCTGCATTGGTAATCAAAATGATTGGAGGGTATTTGACATTTTTTCTCTTCTTTACTTTTGTCTGTAACAATAATTATTGCATGGTCATCACGAACTCTAGGAAGCTTTTTAGCAATGATTTTTTAAAGTCCACTTCAACAACTCAAATCTTTGGAAATCGGCAACCTACATTTTACTTCAACAGTAGTTATATGCATATACAATTCCCTTGCCTTTTTTCCATATTAAGTCATTTTTTATCTATTCATATTGAAAAGTTGTTTTGTGATTAATGAAAAAACTGTACTGTACAAAACTCCACTTACTCAAAATCAAAACAACACAAAGAGAAGGTTTCTAATACTCTTGCTCTTGTTAATATCGGGAAATGTGCAGACAAATCCTGGACCAGAAATACAGCTGCCATCGGATTTTAAATCTGAATCTGATCTTAGAATTATTCATCTCAATGTGCGCAGTCTATTGCCCAAAATAGTTACTGTAAAAATCTGGATTAATTCAACTGGGGCTGATATTATTGTTCTCTCTGAAACATGGCTTGAAAGATCTGTCTCAAATGATGAAATCTCCATTAATGGTTTCAATGTGTATCGTTGTGATTGAGCATCCATCAAAGGAGGTGTTGTGGCAGTTTTTGTAAAATCCTCTTTACATGCTGAAGTTATTAATGCAACTTCTCTTCATAAACAGCTGGAATATTTGGCGCTGAAAATAGAAATTTCTACTAACACTTATTTAAACATAGCAGCGTGCTATAGACCACCATCTGCTCTTCTAAGCTCATTGCAGTCTTTACAACAACTTTTGCTTGATTTCAATTATAGTGAATTTGTTTTGGTAGGAGATTTAAACTGGGACTGGCTTTCTGACGAGTTTAAAACTCTATGTGATCTATTTAACTTGACTCAACTCATCATCACCCCCACACGTCCAAATTCTAAATGTTATAAAAAGTCTACACTAACTGACCTTATTTTAACGAATGCCCCTCACAAATATAGTGTCACTGGGGTATTTTGCAATGATCTGAGTGATCACTGTGTTGTAGCGGCCGCTAGATGTACTAAAATTATCAAACAAAAACCAAGGATCATTATAAAAAGAGATTTTAAACATTTTAACGAGACAGGATTTCTTCTTGATCTTTTAAATTGCAATTGGTATAGACTTGGTTTAATTCCAGACGTTGAATTAGCATGGAAGTATTTTTATGAAAATTTTGTTGAGATTGTCAACAAACATGCACATTTCGAAAATTTAGAATAAAAGCAAGGGACAATCCATGGTTTTCTTCCGAACTTTCAAATGTTCTTAGAGAGCGTAACAAAGCTTGGGCAAAAGCAAGATCATCAGATCAGCAAGATGACTGGCTTATCTTCAGGATGTTAAGAAACAAATGTTCATCATTAATTAAAAAAGCTAAGGCAGAATATTATTTGTCCTTAACAACAGAAAGCCTAAATGATCCAAAACGCTTTTGGAAAGTCATAAAAACTTTATCTACAAATGATAAAGTAGAGTCTTTGCCAGCTTATGTCATTGACAAATCCATACTTGTCAGAGATAGAGACAAAATGTTGAATTGTTTTAACGAGTTCTTTATATCAGCTGGATCATTCATGGACCCAGCCATAAACCCTGCCACACAGAATTTTCCCCTATCTTCTGTGCAACCCTCTTTTTATTTTCAACCTTTCAATATTGAGGAGATACGCAAGGAGCTAAAAAACCTTGACACTAAAAAGTCACACGGACCAGATCTCTTAGATCCATATTTTCTGAAAGTTGCTGCAGATCAGATTGCGGAACCACTCACACATATTTTTAATCTAACCTTGTCAACTTGGACTATTCCTTTTAAAAGGAGGTGACCCGACTGCATTGAACAACTACAGACCCATTTCTGAGTCTGATCAACAAGCAAATTAAAGGACTTTCTACAGGTACATACTGTTTATCTGACTTTCAATCAGGATATAGAAAGAAACATAGTATCATAAAGGCAGCATTAAAAGTTGTATTCTGCTTCTGATAAAAAACAGAAAAGTGCCTTTATTTTTATAGACCATTTGATTCTGTCGACCATCTGATTTTAAAGAACAGGTTAGAAAATACTGGACTCTCAAAGCAAGCGGTTGGCTGGATCTCCAATTATCTCTCTGAAAGAACCCAGAGAGTTCAATGGAAGGACCAGCTTTCTGATGTTCTGTCACTTACCTTTTTACAATATATATTAATAACATAGGACAAAATGTAAGTTATGCAAGTTATCATTTTTATGCCGATGACATGATTTTATATTCTTTTGCAGCTTCACTCACTGAAGCCATAACGAAATTACAGTTAGCATTTACAGCTGCTTGTCACAATTTCACTGAATTGAGTCTTTCTTTAAACCCAAATAAAACTAAAGTTATGTTATTTTCCAACCAAAAAGACAAACAGACATCTCCCCTATATTTGCTCCAGATGTCTCAGTTATTGAAGTTGTAAATACTTTTAAATATTTGGGATTTTTAATGGTTCATTGTCTTTTAAGCCGTATGTCGATTCTCTTGTGAAAAAGCTGCACCTATAACAGAGTTTCTACTTCAGAAACAAGCTCTGTTTTTCTTTTCATGCGAGAGAAAGACTTGTAGCTGCAACATTTCTGCCTGTTTTAGATTATGGGGATGTTTTATACACATGCCCCAGCTAAGGCTTTGCGCTCATTGGATTCGGTCTTTCATGCCTCTTTACGTTTTGTAACAAATTGTGGCGCTCAAACTCATCACTGTGAATTGTATTCTCGTGGTGGTTGGCCTGCTTTAGCCGTTGGTAGGACTACACACTGGCACAAATTTATATACAAGGGACTCCTCAGACTTCTTCCGTCATATTTGAGTGTGACTCTGCAGCACAGATTAGATGGACCTTATGCTCTCCGGTCTCGGAGCGTGTACTTGCTGTCTGTCCCGAGTGTTCGTACAATTAAAGGAAAGATGGTTTTTCAGTACAGGGCACCTACAGACTGGAACTTTCTCCAAAAAACAATCCAGCTTTCAAAGCTCACAACTTTGCCTCAGTTTAATGTTATAATGAAGGACCTGGAAACAAAATCACTCATCTGTAACTGTTTTTAATTACTGTTACTGTTGTTTTATTTCATCATATTTATTTACTTTTAGCATGTTTTAATTCTATGACCTGTTGGGTGTGTGTATTTTTGCCTCTTGACCAGGACTCCCTTGAAAAGGAGATCAATGGATCTCAATGGGATTTTTTTCATGGTTAAATAATGGTTAAATAAATAAATAAAATCAAATAACAACGATTCTTTGTGAATCAGTAAAACAAAATATTCAAACTCATCAACATGTTCATCGATGCAGAAAATAAGAGAATCAGTTTGTCTCGGCCTGTGCCTAAATTTAGAAATGCAGAGCAGATGACGTTTCACTATAGAGGCTCGCGTGCGAGCAAGCCTGTGGGGCTGTGTGTTCTTCATCTGCTCTTCCCTCCTGGGAAATTGTTGCAGATCCTTCAGATTTAAAAGTTTCTCTTAACTCATTCCCTCCAGGATTTTAAGATGTTGCAATTGCAACTATTAACGCCAATTTAAACAAAATTGAGATTTGCTCCTCACCCTACAACTTTATATTTTCATCACAACTGTTGGGTCAAAACTTGCATGTTGTGGTGGTTGAGCCTCCAACCACCCCATAGGTGTTAGTATTTTCTTTTTCTTTAAAACATTTACTTTGTTTACTTAAAATAAGTTGATAATTGGTGCACACATTTGATTTATTTTAAGTGAAAAATACAGTTCATTGACTTTTGTTTGAGTTCCACCTCAGGTGAGCCACATCCACCATGATCAGCAGAGGAGTTTGGGACATTCCACTGGCAAGACTGCAGGGATTCCCAACACTCCTACTGGACTTTATTTTTGCTTATTTGAAAGTAAAATATTTAGTTTATTCTTTGAAAACTATTTTGATTATTTAGATGTGTTTAGTTTGTATTTGTTCTGTTTTTGCAGTCTCAGATTTATTTGTTATAATTTGTAGTTGGTTTGTTTCTCCCCTCCCTCATGTGTCCATTATGGTTTGCCCCTGTCTATACAAGCTTCCCCATTGTGTCTGTGGAGAAGAGTCTGGTCAGGCCTGTTCAGTTTAGTCTTCTTTGTTTGTTTAATTTAGTTACATTTTCAGTTGGGCCCATGTTATTTTTGTTTTTGAAGAAACTGTACCAGTTCAATCAACTTTTTACAAAAAAAGAAACTCACAAAAAAACCCCGTAAAATAAACATCTTGCAAGAAAAACCTTACTTTGTCCACTGACAGATTGTTAACCTTCACACATGTAAAGAAAAAAGAAAGATAAATAAATACAATTCATCAAACATGAGACTTTCCAAGGCATCTAAACAAAAGTGGAGCTGGCAGCGGGTAAGATGCGGAAATGTGGAAATAAACAGGGCGGTCTTCTGATCAGCTTTTTGTTTCAAATGCGCGTTTTGGTTGTGAATTGTTTGTAAATCCATACTGTTTAATTACTTTCTGTTTCTAATTTCTTTGTTTGATGTAATTTTGTGTAATTTAACTATTTATAGTTATTTGTTATTTAATTATGAAATGAAAAAATACTCATATTTATATCTGTGTACACATTTTTTTTACCTTGCTTGGTTGCTCACAACAATAATCAGTAACTGTAATTGGAAAAATCACCATTTTGAAATGAGAAGAAAATCCAAATAAAAAAGTGGAAGACAAGTAATTGAATCCTGAGTCATGAGTGGAGTCCTACTAGTATTTCCTCCATTTGATGCCTTCCCCTTCAAGTGGGGTAAAAGAGCTTGACTGCAACTTTGACCAATCTACCGTGACCACAGTCATGAGTCATTCACGACTGTTTCCCTTCTGACTCCTTCATGGGAGCCGTTCTCATTTATATTAACTCTTATTAGCTCTCTGTACTTTTTCCTATGCAAGCTGCACGTGAACGCTCATTTGCGCTGAATGCGAGTGTGGGTGAGTGTCTGTGCAGTGGCTGGGGGGAGCTGCGCTGAGCGGGCGCGGGTGTGGAGCAGTCCATCACACGTGGAGCACAACATGAACAGAGTATGAAAGAATTTGTGATCATTTCAGTATCATGTATAATTGTTTATTTGTACTGAATCCTTTCTGTTAGTAGGAAAACAGAAAACATATTTGGTCTTAAAATACCTTTAATTCATTGTGTTGGAAAACAAATAGGAAAAAAAAATCAAAATCGTGACTTTATGACTGTGAATCGATTCGTGGCTTGACTGAATAGTTATATAGTCAGCTGGGGTGGAGCTTATCGCTCTGGATGCTCTTTGTCTTTTCAGAGCAGCTTTTTGTACATTTGGTTTCTACAGACCTCTGAGGATTATTTTGGATGTATTAAGTTAAATATGTTTGCTGCTGAGTGGACATTTTTTCTGATAACAGCTTTATTGTCTCCCCATTGCTTAGGTCACAGAGTTGAATGAATCACTATCCAACGAGGAGAGGAACCTTCTCTCCGTGGCTTACAAAAACGTGGTCGGAGCAAGGCGTTCCTCCTGGCGCGTCATCTCCAGCATTGAGCAAAAAACGTCAGCCGATGGCAATGAGAAGAAGATCGAGATGGTGCGTGCCTATCGGGAAAAGATCGAGAAAGAGCTGGAGACAGTGTGTCAAGACGTCCTTAACCTCCTTGACAACTTCCTGATCAAGAACTGCAACGAGACGCAGCACGAGAGCAAGGTGTTCTACCTGAAGATGAAGGGCGACTACTACCGCTACCTGGCCGAGGTGGCGACGGGGGAGAAGAGAGCCTCGGTGGTGGAGTCCTCCGAGAAGTCGTACAGCGAGGCCCACGAGATCAGCAAGGAACACATGCAGCCCACCCATCCCATCCGCCTGGGGCTGGCGCTCAACTACTCAGTCTTCTACTACGAGATCCAGAACGCCCCTGAGCAGGCGTGCCACCTGGCAAAGACCGCCTTTGATGACGCCATTGCTGAGCTGGACACCCTCAATGAGGACTCCTACAAAGACTCCACTCTCATCATGCAGCTGCTACGAGACAACTTGACGCTGTGGACAAGTGACCAGCAGGACGACGAGGGCGGAGAGGGCAACAACTAAAGAAGCCAACACCAACACACATGCTCACAAATGACGCCAAAATTACACCAATAGTTAAAAAGTTTTTAATTTAAAATAAAGGGAGGGCGGGGTGGGGGAACATTGGCGACCAGCTGGCGGTACCGATGTGACTGCTGTTCTTTATTTTTTCACAAATTTAACGTTGGAGGAAGTTTAGTTTGGAAAAACAAACAATATAAAGGAAAAAAAAACAGAATGAAACCTCTTTGATGGCCTCCGCAGCATTTGCCAAAATTTTTAAGCAAGAGGTTGGTTGTCCATCACAGCGTGAATGTCAGAGTAACAGTACCTTCACACTGGCACAGACTGGTCTTATCAAGCAGATGAGGCTGAGCTGTCTTAATGCACTCAGCAACAGGAGAAGTCCAAATTTCTGTTTTCATGCTTGAGCAGTGAAAAAAAATCTGTGTAACTTTGAATATCCCGGCTTTGCTTAGAGGGAGAGAAGGGAAGGACAGAGAAGAAGAGCAGGCAGCATGCAGCGACGAAGACAGGCTAGCAGAGCTTTCCGACTCCTTTATGAGATTTTAAACGGACAGCCATGGCTAACGGGTGAACGGCAAATAACGTCTGTGGTTGAAGAAAACCTGGTTTGTGTTTGCTTTGTGTCCTGTGTGTATCACACTCAGTCTGGCATATTGTAACTAAGATACAAACTAATGAAGTAAACTTAGTGCAGCTCGTCTCTCTCATGTGCTGATGTGCTTTCTTAATTAAATTAACTGTTTTTGGACACCTGATTCTTATTGTCAGTATTGTCTTTACTGTAACTATTTCTATTTGCTCCTGGTGTTAATTGGAAAAATCTTTATGGCAAAATATTAATAAACCATCTAGAGTATTCAATTGTGGTGACTGAAAGGGGTTCTGCCGTGGCAAAACAACTGAAAGAAGTGGAGCCTAAACCACGTAGAAGAATAAACAAAGTTTAATATAATCGGAGCACATCCACATTTTTAAGGTGGAAGCTGTACTAGTAGATTGGAGGATTGTGGAATGATTATCATCTTCTCTATGGAGGAAATGCACCTTCTTATTTTTTTGTCTCTTTAATTAAAGGAGGAAATCTGCTCCAATATTCTCCATAGTAATACTGTGCATGCTGGTGATGTATTTATACAGTAGCTTTAATTTCTCTTTAATTTCCCTGCGGGCACGTCCCAAATGGATTAATAAAGTTGTCTATTTATCTAGCTCAATTTATTAACTTATTCTGTAGATGTTATGTATTCATATGAACATTGAGTTATTTTACCTTAACCAAATTATTTTTTATTAATTTCTTCCTAAATGCAGTTGTTAGCTAGATCTTTTTTAATCTGTGTTTTCTTTACTCCATTCGCTGAAGTACGCTATACCAAAACAGTGATTGTTAACAATAAATAATGTTACGGACATCACTATGGTGACATGAGTTTTTTGGTGAAAGCTGCAGCACAGCAGGAAACTTCTGAAAACATCCTATTTGGCCTTAGAGAGAAAAAAAGAGGTTTGATCAAATTTGATCCATTCATCCAGACTTTTTGAATAACGTTGTTCTTAAGGCATTCTCACTCAAGAATAGGCTCCATCAGGTAGGAAATGCAGAAAATCTGGATTTGGTTTGGTTCACACTGCATTGTCAGTATGGAACCAAACTGGAAATATAATACAGATACGATGTTGATGATTTGAGGGCTAAATGTTTCAAAAAGAAAAACCTAGAAAGAAATCAAAACGGGCTAGTTCCATCTCAAAATGTATGAAATATTTTTATCTCCTCTTAACAGGTTTTTTTCATAAACTGATGAGACATTTTCCATTCTTTTCTAGTAATAATACTCTGCTTTGTTCAGCTATTATGCTTTTGCTAAAAATGACTGCAGACAGTCATAATTAGGGGTGTAACAATTAACCTCAGGGTTCCTGCGTGGTCTTCAATAGTCTTAAAAAGCCTTGAAATTGAAAATGTGGAAGTAAGGTCTTAAAAAGCTTTTAAAAATCCTCAATTTTGATATCTTAGTCTTAAAAATGTTGCAGTTTAAAATGTTTTCTGTATGACTTTTCTGGTCTGAAATTTTATTTGTTTTTAACCACGATTACGTAAGTAAAGCGCGTTCATCAAAATCACCCTGGATTCCAGCCACTGATTAAAATAAAACAAGACTACCGAGGGTGGGGGCGCTTCAGCATTACAACACGGCTCATAGTACAAGGAGGTGAGAATCTATTTGTGACCAGGGCTAGAAGACAGCTCGTACGGTCCGGCACTGCGTACGGGCAGGACTCTAAATCAACACCCGCCAAATGCAGGTAAAATTTTATTTTGGCCATGTAATGTGTTGAGTAGTTGTAAGGAACTAGTTTTGCGGAGCAACACACCAGGTGTAAGGTGACGCGGAGATTGTGAGGAGACTCATGCGAGGAATAAACGAACAGTTGAACTTCACGGAATGTCTGCGTGTGATTCATTCACTATACACGGTGTCAGAAGTTATGGCAACGTTCAAGCTGCCAGAAAGTTTTGACTTCAGCCGTCCAGAGCTCTGGCCGGACCTTTTGGGACGAAGTATTTGTCTATAGACAAATACTTCGTCCCAAAAGTTAATTTGATCAACGAGAGGGCAACATTTTACCAGAGGATGCAGAAACACGGTGAAAGTGCGGAGGGATACATCCGATACGAAAATTGTGACTTCGGCGCAACAAAAGATGAAGACATTCGAGACAGGCTTGTTATTGGCGTGCTGGATAAAGAACTTTCACAACGTCTGCAACTCATGCCAGACTTAACACTGGATGAAGCGTGCGCTCGCGCTAGACAGTCGGAGCAGATCAAAGGACAGATCACAGAGCAGAGCGGAGCGCAGCACGCTTCGTGCGCAGAAACGGGGTTTCTCCGCGGGACATGAAGGCTTCTCAGGAATGGCAACAGCGACAAGCAGACGCGTAGTGGACAAAAGGAGCATTACCACACAAATACTGAAAGAACAGCAAAGGCAAAGTGTTCCCGATGCGGTAAACAGCATTTTAAAAATGTTTGTCCTGCTCGACGTGCAGAGTGCCATAAATGCAGCAAAAAGGGGGATTGTGCAGTTATGTGCTTTAGAGATGTGTCAGCTGAGCAGAGTGAGCCACAGATTTTTTTTCCTGGGATCAGTTAATGTACAAGACTCCAATACGCCGTGGCCTGTGACGGCAAAGCTTCAGGGTTGTGATGTGACGTTCAAATTAGACAGCAGAGCCAATACCAGCATCATTTCTTTGGAGACTTATGAAAGCTTGAAGATAAAACCCCAGCTGGAACCTTCCCAGCTAATGTTGGACTGTCCTGGTGGTAGATTAAAACTCAAGTGAAGTGCACGATGAATGCTTATCCCTTGTGCTATCCAAGGACATAAAAAAAGTATTTGTGTGAGTATGTGAGGGGGGTCATTTTAAATGCCGTGCCCCTTACCAGGTCCAGTCCCTGACAGACGAAAAACACCCCTTTCCTTCATTTTTAAGCAACGTAATGGTGAGCATTTTTAAGCCACATGATAGCGAGCATTTTAAGCAGCATATTCTTCGTCTTCCTCCTCAGAGTCATCACCAGATGAACCACCTTCAGCTGCCAGGAGATTAATCATGGCTGGCTGTTGGGTTCCTCAGTGGTTTTGACAATGAGGCGTTGGATGAGACTCTGGATACAGGGAATAAGGCAACACCTGCAGGTGAGAGAATGTCAGTGAAAACAGCAATAGAGACCAAATTAGAAGAGAAACGGGGTCTTGTACGCCCCAAACATGTTCAACCAGCTGTCCCACATGGAAGTGTCAACACCTGAATGTTCTTTCATCTTGTTAGTCAGGCTACGCAGACCTTCAACAGCGCAAGTGAGGCTAACTTCTGGAGCCGTGTTGTTTGGAATGAACGTACAACACTCAGCTCCAAAGAGAACACAGACTCCGCCTCTCTCAGCCAGGACCATGTCAATGGCGATGCGGTCTTGACAAGCCATAAGGGATATGGCTGCAAGTTGCTCGTGGACAGCTTCAGCCAGCTTGGGTCCAGCTACTGAGGCTTTGGCACCCCCTTCGCAGGGGGACAAACAGGTGGCCTCACCGATTCTTAGGCAGATGAGCGGTGTCAGGAGCTGAGAGCAACTCTATGAGTCAGCATTGCTCTGGGTTTTGTGACCTGTTGTAAGGACTCAGGAGTAGGAGATCAGTTGGTTTCTTCAGCACCCAAAGGTTTTGATACCGGGCGACTTACACTCCTACCCCTCCTTCAGAGGTACCAGCTTTTTGCAATGGCTTTGATGAATCCAGGTGGCTCTCTCAGCTATCTTGACCGCTGTAGAGGTAGTCAGCAGGACAGTATATGGTCCTTCCCAGCGGGGTGCAGCCCAGGTTTTTCTCTTTATCACTTTGATCAGGATCTGGTCACCTGGCTGCAACAGCTCCACCTGGGGGGAACAAGGAATATCTGGCAGATTATTTGGTCTCGACACTTCTTTATTTTGCAATAATTCTCTCATCCATTCTGCCAATGTGGGAGGGTCCGTGGACTTCTCCTTCACATCTGACAGAATGGGCACAACAAAACGTCTCCCATAAATGATCTCAAAGGGTGTCAACCCTTGCCCACCTCTGGGAGTCAGTCTCATGTACATTTTAACTAGGTCTAGACATTCAACCCATGGTCTTCCTGTCTCAGCCATAGATTCTTCTGGTGGAAAAATCTGATAAGTCACCTCGATTTTGTACAGATTTTCGGAAGGTTCATTCGGTCACTAAGCCAGAGTGTTTTCCTTTGCCCCACTTGGATGACTGTATTGACCATATGGGTTCTGCCATTTTTGTTACTAAACTTGACCTTCTTAAAGGTTATTGGCAGATTCCTTTGACCCCAAGAGCATGTGAGATTTCAGCCTTTGTTACCCCTGAAGATTTTTGTCAGTACAACGTGATGGCTTATGGCATGAGAAATGCACCAGCAACATTTCAACGGCTAATAAACACAGTGCTAAGGGATGTACCAGGTTTTGAAGCTTACTTGGATAACATTGTTTGCAGTTCTTGTTGGCAGTGTTAATTTTGACGGAGAATTTTAATTTAGTTTTAGTCATAGTCTTTTGACTAATATAGGGTTTAGTTTTAGTCGCAATTTAGTCATGTTGATTCTATTAATTTTAGTCAAATTTTAGTCAACTAAATTACAGTAGACATTTAGTCGACAAAAATATAAATAAAGGTAAAGCGTTTTAATTAAATTTACTAAGTATGATCATATGAATAACACGCAAAGATTTTACTAATTTGAAAAAAACATTTTACTTCACTTTGCTTTCCAAACTTGTCATTTCTGGAAATTCAGCTTCAACTTAAAACATATTAAAAGAAAAAAATAATTATAATTCCATCCCATTTCCAATAAGAAAGTGTCTATTTGTATGTAATTTTAAAAAAACGTGCGGCCAGTGATAAACTTTTTTCTTAATTGCACTGACCCAGAGGAAATGGGTTAAGGTTATGATTATGGTTATGGTTAAGGTTAAACAAGTAAATGTTTCCTGAGTGCTGCTGTCTCTGCAGCTCTCGGCTCCACCAGGGGATGGGTCAAATGTGGAGAACACATTTCACACATTTCGGAGTGTGAAAGTTAATGGGACTTTAAGTTTAATTTTAAATACGTGCGGCCAACAAAATAAATCCAACCTTGGAGAAACTTAAAATGCAGCAATGGGACCTTGGCTGCACGTGTTACATGTGGACAAAACATAAATTTTCATCATATTCTGTACTGATCACATGTAAATATGTGTAAATAACATCAGTCTTATTATAAATGTCTTAACAAAAAAAACTTGTATTGAGGAGGTAGTCAAGTGTAAAAATGCATAAAAAAACATTCACTAGTAGGTAGGGTTGGGCACCGATGGGTTCTGATGCGGTTCCGGTTCTACCGCGGTTCTTTTGTTTCGGTTTCGGTTCCCTTTCGGTGCTTATTGCGGTACTTCAGTAATAAAAAAATAATGCCTTTATCTTCCTAAACCCAAAGCAGAACGGCTTCAAACAAGCGCAGACTCCCTCCTGCCGTGCAGCTGTGCGCACGTAATATAAAGCATAATGTAGCGTCCCCCCAGACTGATGCACCGAAACTCCAAAGCTTTTTAATGCTCTTTATTCTGGTTACTGTCGGCCGTAACCAACGCCGTACAACTTGCAGCAACTTCAGAACCGAACCAACAGGGGAGAGCGCTTCCCCCAAAACATTCTCATTCCCTCGCGCCTGCACAGCCCACCCTCTTTTTCCTATTCAGCCAATAGCTGCGCCCAACCAGTCCAAACCCCCCGACAACAGGCTGAGTGACAGAACAAGGGCCAATCAGCGTCTCCTACTGGTGCATTCACTGAACCCTGGAATCCAGAATGCACCCATACAGTTACCCAGCAGAACTCAGTCCGCTACACTAATATAAAACTCCGTCTTAAATAAACTTAAACGTCCTTGAAATTTTAGCCTGACATTTTATTAAATTAAATCAGGAACGTGGGATTTATTTGCAGTTGTTTTTGGGCAAAAGCAATATTTTATTTCAATAAAATAAGGCGGAAGATAAATGTCAATCACACAACTGCAAAGCGCAGCAGATGATGACGACCCGCTGTGGTGGTGGGCGGAGCCGAGCCGAGCTTTCTGCTATTAGCAGCCCAACAAGGAGGAAACGATTCATTGTTTCATTTTGGGATGGGGCTCCAGCGTTGTTTAAAAATTGCGAAAACTCCACTATTCACAGCGAAAGTCCCGCCCACCGACGTTGCGGAAGCCGACCATCTCGGCAGTTTTTTATGAGCCCGCCCACGAACACAAGAAAGTAAATAGATAGGCTGAATCGTAAAGAATCAGAAGGGAGTACAAGTGATTGACATGTCCACAGACAAATGAAACTTCAATGAACTTTGGAACCGAAATCCGGCACCGTTTGCAGCCGCATCTTTCGGTTTCGGTAGAACCACGCAAATCATAACGGTTCCTACTTGGAACCGAACTTCGGTGCCCAACCCTACTAGTAGGGAGCAAGCTGTCCAGGACACGTGTGAGCATGTGTGTGGAGTACTGTTAAGTACCACCGCCAGCCAAAATATGGCGCTGTTGCCACGTAACGTGGTGGAGTAGGAGATTAAACCGGTGACTGCTTGTGGATCTGAAGAAGCAGCGGGACTGCTAGCGCTCGGAAATGCACAAAAACATTGGTTTATAGCTTTACAAACGTCATGCTAAAACAAAAACGCATTACTGACATTAGGGGGAGAATTCTGATTCAGACCAATACACTGGAAATAATCGTGTTTGTATGTTTACCTTTGCATGGATTTCAGGCTGGCTTGTCTGCAAACGTCGCTTCAGGTTTTCTTGTGTTTTTGCCTGTGATGGTCGCTCCACACAACGTCTTGTTGAGGGTCACGTTAAATATAACATTTGTCCCTACATGTACTCTTCTTTTTCTACCTGGAGTAGACATTTTTCACCTATATCACAGATCACAATTCATTGAATTAGCGTCTTCCCAGGCGGGCTGCAGGGCTCTGTGTTCTGATTGGATCGCTCTGCATTGGCTCCCGCCCTCCTTCATCAGGAGTCGCTATAATTGGATGTCGTCTTCGAAGAGCATTTTCGTTTCATTTTTATTCGTTGACGAAAATGTCTAACAATTTAGTTAAAGTTCTCGTGTCTGGGCGGGAGTTTTTGTTTCGTTTTCGTTTCGTTGGGTGAAAAATGTCGTTGACGAAGACGATGACGAAAATTTTTCGTCAACGCAATTAACACTACTTGTTGGCGTGATCACTTTTCACAACTCATTGATGTTTTTTTCAGGTTGACTGAGGCTAATCTGACACTGAACCTTGCTAAGTGTGTGTTTGGACAAGCTACAGTCACCTATTTGGGAAAGGTGGTTGGTTGTGGACGCATCTGTCCAAGCCAAGATTGAGGCCATCGTGGACTGTTGCATTCCCCGCACGAGACGTGACCATAGGCGCTTTCTCGGCATGGCCGGTTATTATAGGGGCTTCTGTAAAAATGTTGCTATTGTTGTTGCTCCTCTAACCAAATTGCTCAGCCCTAAGGTCCCCTTTGAGTGGTTCGAGGCCTGTCAGATGGCCTGAAATTGCTGATGCCGTGTGCACCTGTTCTTGTTGCCCCAGACTTTAATCTGCCATTCAAACTTGCAGTGGATGCCAGTGAGGTTGGTGCTGGAGCTGTCCTCCTTCAAGAACAATCGGGAGTTGAGCATCCAGTTTGCTACTTCTCCCGAAAGTTTAACCGCTTTCAACTCCGGTACTCAACCATTGCAAAAGAAGCCCTTGCACTTATTCTGGCTCTTGAGCACTTTGAGGTCTATGTTTCTTCCACCCAAACAGTAGTGGTGTACACGGATCACAATCCACTGGATGCCCTGCAGCGCATGAAGAATTCCAATCAACGTCTGATGTGGTGGTGCCAGTTTTTGCAAGGCTTCGTTTTGGACATCCGCCATGTTAGAGGACGTGACAATGTCCTCGCGGATGCCCTCTCAAGGTCATGAGTAGCGAAAAAAAAATGTTGCATGTTGGTGACCAACATGTTTATGGGAGGGGATGTTATGTGAACCTTTTTTTTCTTTCAGTTTTTCCTTCCAGCTCCAGGTTTTCCAGCCTGCTCCAAACACCCTGATGGTGGAGGATTTAAAAGGCCCATTTTGGCTCCTCCTTCTCTCTCTATTCCCATGGCCGGCAGCCACACCAGCAGAAACTGCTCATGCCTGACTCAGCAGTTCTTTCCCCTCCCCAGTTTGTTAGTGGTTTAGTGGGAATAAACTAGGTTTTCTTGTAACTTAAACACTTGATTGAGTCGTTTATGTTCCATCTACCGAACCTGGAAGTAACAGTTGTCTTGCTTATCTTCAAGTAAGCAAAATTTTTGTCTTAAACAGACTTTTTTAATTGAACAGTCTTCATACTGCTACACTGTGCATGAATAACTCATCTGTGTGCTTGCTACCTGCAGTGCACTGAACATGTGACCTCGCGCATGGGATGCTGGCTAAAGAAAAACAACTTTCCCTTTAAGATAAGGTGTATTCACTTCAATTTACCTGTAAAAAGGTTCATATAAGCATTTTTCACACCCCCATAAAAATTTCAGCAAGTCTCAATTAGCCTCTTTATCTGAACATGTCTCTTAGGTCTTGATAGTCTTTTCACAGTTGGAGACTTGGGCGAGCTGTGAAGTCTCACATCAGTAAATGAGGCAGATCCTGCTGTCAGACCATTTTCCACTTGATCTTGCCCGTTGGTGGTTAGGTCAAACGGCACTGTAAAGTCCTGCTGGCTTGTATCCATAACTGCAGCATCTTCACTCGTTGGCTGAAGCTGAAGATCTGTGCAGTTTCTGCGGTCCATTGTCTGAAAACAGTTGACAAGGAACACCGTGTCTGGCAAACACACACTTCAGGTAACTGATCACTGCTTTACTTGATGTTGACTGCAGCACTCTGACTTCAGGATATTTTGAGAAGTAATCTGTTACAACCAAGTAACTTTTGTCATTACAGTCAAAAAGATCAGTTCCAACTTTGTAATAAGGACTGTGTGGCACTGGATGAGGCGTCAGCGGCTCTGCTTGTTGTTTTGGCCTGTAAGTGCAGCAAAGTTCCCATGAAGCTGTCGTTTGGCTGATGTCCTGTTGATCCTTGGCCAGTACATTACGTCTCTTGCTCTACGTTTCCACTTGACGTCTCCAAGGTGACCTCCGTGTATCTTTTGAAGCATCTGCTTCCGCAGAGAAGTTGGAATGACAAACTTGCATCCTTTTAACACCATGTCATCCGCCACTGAGAGCTGTGCACTGCAGTTCCAGAAGTCTTGTATTTTTAAAAGGCATTCTTTTGTTTTCAGGCCATCCTTTGAGAATGTTGCTTTCAGTTCTTTCATGGTTTCATCTGAATTTGTCACTGTTCGTTTTTGTTCTGTTCGGTCAGCAGTTACAGGCAGAGATGTCATAATGATGTCCACATATGCTTGTTTGTCTGTACCTTTTCCGCTGTCCTCCTTTTCCTCTTTGTCCACTGCTGTAGACAGGGTTTCGGCCGTGTACATGTACCTTCCTTTTGTGTACATCATGTCCTGAGTTTGTCTGCCCGTTACAAAGGCAGTTTGATCTTCATTGATTAACTCTCCAATAAGGCGGATGGGTTCAACAAATGATTGAATAGGAAGCTGGTCAAAAAAACGAACAAACAACAACAACAACAAAAAACTTAAATTGCATTTTTATTGATAAATATCACAACATTTTAAATATAAAAGGTTGATTTTAAACCTATGTTCAAGCTTACACAATTAAAACAATGACGGGTAATTTGTTGTCACTGTGCCCTTAAGGTAGGCTCAAAAATCAGCTCTGGACATGACATTTAAAAATAAAAAAGACATTGTTCACTTTCATTAATTTTTTTTTTTACACAAATTGAAATTTTGTTGTACAAATTAGCTTATTTATGTGTTGATCAACCAAGTAACTCACTGAACTTCATTTCCCAGAAATCCATTCGCGCACTGCAGCAAACCCGTCGGACGCGCACACCTACCTTCCAGTGCCAACACAGATGTGTCTGAAGGAGCGGAGCACGCGAGGCGGCGGCAGCATCCGGAGCTAACCGAGACCGTTTCTCCGCGTGACTGATCCGGTAAGATGAAGGCAGAAAAGCAACACTCGGGTTACCGCGGGTAGACACGGTTTCCTGTTTCGTCCGCTTGTTTCGTTCAAGGATGTAAACTTTATGATGGAGTCTGTGTCGGTCATAACGGGCGCTCTGCTCGTGAATGCTGGCGGCCGGTTCGTTTGTTCACTGACGCTTTAAAATCAGACGGTTTTTGAACGAGAAATCTATCATTCCATTCATCCGAGGACAAACGTGGGCTGAACGTCCTGGTTCGATGGTGCTCGTTTGGGACGCCGGGTCCCGTTCAGAGGACTCGACATGTCATTCATTTCGCAGCGACCGCCGCTGGATCATGATCTACAGGACTCTGCTGTTGCAGATCCACTTACTCCATTGTCGTGTCTATGAGAACAATCATCTTAAAGTCGATCATAATTTCTCCTTGATGTTGGGCTTGAATGACGTTTTGTGAAAAACGCCCCATTTTATTGCACGCCGGCATGTTTATGACTGTGGAGGCTGGAAAGAGCCAATTTGATACAAATATATACACCATTAAATAAATAAATAAATGTGTCATTAATTATTTAAAAGTGGCAATAAATAAATGTTGAAATCAATAAATACATGTTGAAGTAAATGTGGCATTAAAATATTAAAATGGAACATTTAAACATTTAATGACATATTTATTTATTTCATTGTCCCTTGTAGGTTAAAAGAGCCAAATTGAAATAAATAAATGTAATATGAAATAAATAAATACATGTGTCATTAATTATTTAATAGTGCATTAAATAAATTCATTCATTCATCTTCCAGACCGCTTCGTCCCTTTCGGGGTTGCGGGGGTGCCGGAGCCTATCCCGGCTACTGAAGGGCGAAGGCGGGGTACACCCTGGACAGGTCGCCAGTCTGTCGCAGGGCCTCAATCACACACCCATTCACTCTCACAGTCACACCTAGGGACAATTTAGAGTCACCAATGAACCTATGAAGCATGTTTTTGGACGGTGGGAGGAAGCCGGAGTCCCCGGTGAAAACCCACGCATGCACGGGGAGAACATGCAAACTCCACACAGAAAGGTCCCAGCCGGGATTCGAACCGGGGCCTTCTCGCTGTGAGGCAAGAGCGCTAACCACTTGCGCCACCGTGCAGCCCGCATTAAATAAATAAAAGTTTAAATTAATGTTTAAATAAATGTGGCATTAAACTGTTAAAATTGCCATTAAAAAGCACTTTTTAACATTTCATCATATATATATTTTTTAAATATTTATTTATTTATTTATTTCATGATTTAATGACACATTTCATGAAACAGGAAGTGGACACACCATTCAAATGCAATCTGTCAAACTCTGCCGTCAAACTCAGTGGGCGGGCCTAACTCTCATCATCGCTGCTCCATTGCTCTGGTCTGGTGCAATCCTCGTCATGGCGAAACTCGGAAATCTTCGTTTTGAAAGTTTTTGTCTGACACCTCACTCACATACACGCTGTAAACATTGTTTTGGTGAAACGAAGAACTTTTGTTAGGTTCGCTAAATAAAAATGTATTCTCCGTCCACTTCTGCGGCACCGTTGTTAACACCGGATCCTTTCCCCACGGAGTTTCCGCTTTTGTGCGGCATGGGAGACTCCCTGGCTGGGAACGGAGCTCGCCAAATAACCCTGAATGCAGTGTGCAAACGTTTGCGTTCCCACGTCAGCGACTGAGCCCAATACGGAGCGTGGAGAGGAAGCGCGGACATGAAGGGAGGAGGGTGCGCGTGTCCGTGCGTGTCCGTGCTCCCTCACTTCTCCGTACCGAGAAGCGGCTGAAAAGGAGTTTATTCTTCAGTGAAGGCAGAAGCGCGCGCTACTGGCTTTAATGCACAGAGTGACACTTCCCATCGGCATTATTAAGTACGCCGTCGCCGTAGTTTTTGGTTCTGAAGAAAAAAAAAAAAACTCTTCATATTGAGCAATATTCTAATGTTCTATGAACATTTTACCAAGGATGATCAGAAGTGGACAGGTAACAGACATCATCGAGGAGGTGGGGGGTTATCTGGATTCACGATCGCCTCTGTTCTGTGACACCCATCATTTTCTATGTTCAAATATATTTTTCTGGACAGTTTTCTGCGTAGTCCCGTACTCCAATCGCTGAAATAAATTCAAGTTAAATTACGCGATCCGCCGGTTATTGCTTACTAGATGCAGTGCTTTAAGTGGACAACAAGAAGTGGCGGTGCTCACTTTATCGGAAGTCGAAACATAAAATAGAATCTTGAATGTAAACATTAATCGATAAAAAGAAGTCCTTTTTTCAACGTGTCTTAATAGGAAATAAGAAAGAGGGAGCTCAAGTCTAGTCTAAAAATAAATATAATCAAACACTAACATGTGTTCGTAAAATTATTTTAATTATTTTTTTCATAAAAAAAATTTAATTATTTTAAAGTTGAAGACGAGACTTTGGTTGGTGATTTTTATGGAGGAGCTGTACAATTCTGTATGATATGCAACTTAGAATTTATAAGCTACAACCAAACAGTGAAAAAAAAAAAA
>NC_050525.1:3064195-3080302 GCF_002922805.2 Oryzias melastigma | reverse complement strand
CAGAGGAAGAATGATTATTCTGACATATAAAATGACTGAGAAATAACTGTCTGTTTCTCAATGGAAGTCAATGGGACTTTGGCCTTCTTGGAACCCAGTGGTACTTTCTATATGGAACATGGAAGGAGGGGAGCTTGCTCAGTCCAGTCTTTTCTTATCCAGTCAATGGTCATTACCTGGCTGTGTGAGGCGTCAGTCTGAGAGTCCGCCTCAGTTTCCAGCCGCGTTCTTTTAACACCCCGTAGCCACGAGATCATCATTGGGTTTTCATTCACGCTAAAGTAATTTCTTGCTTATTACATTGCTCAGACAAGTTTGTGTTGACAGCGTAGTGTAGAAATCTTGAGACCGCTCGCCCCCACCCCCTTGCTATATGCCAAGCGCAATTAATTGTGGGATACCTTTACTTTGGTTTTTCTAGGTAAATTCGATTTTAAATTTGGGTTTTTGTCTACGTGAGTTGTTGTCTGGTTGTGTTACTCTGTTTTTCTCTTTATTATTTTATCCGGATGTGTTTACTTCTTTTTGCACCATAAGTGAGAGAGAGGGGAAGGATAATGAGGAGCTTGTGTTGTCCTGCTAGAACTACGTATTTGTAGGTGAAAAAAGCAAAATTAGATACTCTACCACATCTCATAGGGAGGATTTCTGGCAAGTGCTTCATGACTCATTTGGCCACGGAAGTCAAAGTAGAGCACCGGACGGTCCCAATGAGGTGAGAAGAGGCGGTGCTCTAGCGTGTGTTTGAGAGAAGTCCCAGTGCTCAGCACCGGAGCGCACCGGCCCACTTAAAGCACTGACTGGATGTAAAATTCCAGTCGTGTGTGACGTCACCAGCAGGTGTCAGATTCCGCATGACCACAACAACTTGAGCGATTACGAGTCGGTTGGAAGTATAACCAGCCAAGACAGGACTACTGTAAACACACCACTCAATATGGAGATCATTACGCTAAAAAGATGAACTGAAAGCCCCTCCCAGACCGAGCCCAAAGCTTTTGAACACATTTATTGGCAGGCGAGGCAGCAATCCCCTCAACAACGACAGAGCCCAGGACCATGAAGCATCTCCTCCTGGTGCGCTCACTGAGCCTCAGAACATAGAACATTAGTGGAAGTCCGATCGCCTCTCAGCCTAACTAAGTCCGCTACTTTTTTATGATAAGGAAATAAAAACCGCCGAATCGACCCTAAACCAACCCAAAATATACCTACCCGCCTAAAGCCATTTTTGCCTGCAAATTTAGAACCAAAACTCTCCAATTGGGCGGGAACCCGCCCAATCTGGCCAGAGAAATGGAGCAGCGATGATGAGAGTTACATGTGTATGTGAGTGAGGTGTCAGGCAACAACTTTCAAAACAAAGATTCCCGAGTTTCCTGAGATCAACGATTCTGCTTTGACGTCCTGTCTATTAAGAAAGATCACAAAGGTCTCCATTACTGATTTCGCCATGACGAGGATTGCACCAGGCCAGAGCAATGGAGCAGCGATGATGAGATTTGGGCCCGCCCACTGAGTTTGACGGCAGAGTTTGACAGATTGCATTTGAATGGTGTGTCCACTTCCTGTTTCGTGAAATGTGTCATTAAATCATGAAATAAATAAATATATTATGAAATGTTAAAAAGTGCTTTTTAATGGCTATTTTCATATTTTAATGCCACATTTATTCCAACATTTATTTATTTATTTAAACTTTTATTTATTTAATGCCACTTTTAAATAATTAATGACACATTTATTTATTTCATATTAAATTTATTTATTTCAATTTGGCTCTTTTAACCTACAAGGGACAATGAAATAAATAAATATGTCATTAAATGTTTAAATGTTCCATTTTAATATTTTATTGCCACATTTTTTTCAACATTTATTTATTGATTTCATCATTTATTTATTTATTGCCACTTTTAATTAATTAATGACACATTTATTTATTTATTTAATGGTGTATATATTTATTTCAATTTGGCTCTTTCAAGACTCCAAATATGACTTTCTATTTTTGGAAATTATTTAAAACACCTTTGTTTGCTTTGGTTCATAAGTAGCTCAGGCAGTTATTGGTTAGTTTAATAAATATCCACAGAACTCCCGAAGTACCTCAGTTTATTGTTTAATCCAGCTAACTATTGTCATGATTCAGTGCTTTGGTTTTGTCATGTTCTGTTTCCCCTGTCAGTCTCACCACATTCAGGTTAACCATCCACAGCTGTCTTCATTTAGTTCATCAACCTCAGTATATTTAAGTGTCTGGTTTTCGGTTTCTCATTGTCAGGTCATCTGCTCTGTTCTGTTACGTCACTGGTTTGGTTTCTCCTGGTTTTGTCATGTTTTGAGTTTTTAAGTAAATCTTTGAGTTTCTGCCACCATGTCCTGTCTCCTGCGTTTGGGTCCTCCACCACCATTTCTGACAACTATCAGCTGTTGCATTAGTTTAAATCACATCTAGACATAGTCAAACTTTTTTTGTGTAGAGGAACTTTCTGGTACAAATCAAAATGTGCTTTTCAGTTAAAATGCAAACGAATAAACCAAAGTACACTATGTTCATTCTAAAAATGTTCACTTAATTATATGTTCATAAATTACTGTATTTCCCAAATCAACGTTTTAACTTTTAAGTGTATTATGTTCATCTATCATATAAACAGTCCCAAAGCGGTATTATGATCCAATCATGAATTCCTGAGCGTTCCTTTTAAAGCCTGCGCTCTGAGCACCAGCTCCTCCCAACCAACAAAAACAAGTGAGTTCTCATGGGCTGACGTCACAGACAGGTGAAAAGCACCTTCCAGGAAGAGTATGCGCCTCCAGCACTGAACTAAAATGCTAACCTTCTCTGTGAGGCTAGTGGTGATCAACAAAACGGTTTTATTGGAAATGCACATTACTATTAATTCTTACAGGTGTTTGTTACCTTAGACGCCGTGTAAATCAGAGTTCCTTTACCTTAACCTAAAGGGACCAGCCCAGGTACTGAAGAACAATCCCACACACAACACACATCGACCACCACACCCCCACACATGTACCAAGGGGCTTAATCACCTAAAGTCACTTTTTTAGATAGATGAGTAAATGCTTCTGGCAATATGTTGTATGTGTTCTGCTAATGTTTAGTAAAAATGTAACTTTTTTATTGCATTTTAACTCCTACAGCGCTTCAGTCTGAGCTTCCTTTCTTAGTAAATAGTTGCTCATCCTTTGTTTTTAGAGGAACCCTTAAATTATGTAGACTTATAGTTTGGATAGTTCTGCGTTAGTGTCAGTCTTTATTTTTACTCATTCCAAGAAGCATTTTTAGCTGCTTGAGATTTTATAAGGGATCCAGACATTTGATTATTTTTAAACTATTCTGCTGGAATAATTAACATTTGTAATAGCATGGCAGTATAATTGAACATGCCTGTAAAGCTCAAAGGGAGTTTAATTGTAAAATGCTGTAATTGCAGAGCGCTTGTAGAAATCTGGTGTTTATAGAGGGACATGTGCAACTATTTTGGGAGAAACCCAGCAGGCAACAAATGACAGCTTTCACTTTTACTGTGTTTTTAACCATAATAAGCAGAAATGTCATTTATAGAGATCTCTGTGGGCTCTTTTTGTAGGTAATTACAAACATTAGCCTTTTATTAGATAATCATTTTAAAAAGAGAAGCTGTTTTTGTAGCAGTTCATGTTATTACAACACATGCTCCCATGTAATTCCACTGAATCATTTTGCAGTGCAATGACGGATTGTCATGTTACACAAACATCAGCCTGTATGGTTTAAGAATTGTCCCATTTATCTAAATTTCAGTTCTGTTTTCAGTGAAGTTCGTCATCCTGAACTTGAGTTGGTTAATCTTGCTGAAGTGTCTCTTTTGCTTCCTCTCACCTCCATATTGTCAACGCCCCTCTTTTTGTATTTATAGCCAGCATAGATACAGATTAAGATCAGAGTTGTGCTCTGGTGCGATCTCTACAGCATGATTACCTTGGCTGCTGCACTCCAAGAGAAGAATTTTTGGTATCTGAATGTGGGACGTTCTAAATGGAAAACAAGGTCAATTGTTGTCTCCGCCTCCATGCTGTCCTGGAATCACTTATCCTGGAGGAACATTTAAAGGATAATACTTGTCACAGCAGGTGCATTTATAGTTTGCATTAATCACATGCACCCATATCACATCATGAAAATGGAAAGATTGATTTTCATGTGTGCTAAGTCAAGTGTATTGTGAAGTATTTGTAAGGATAATGTAAGTTACACACTTATGACGAACATGTAACACTGTTGCACGGTAGGGCTGTCAACGATTAGTCGATGCGTAAAGTAAAATAAAACTAGTGAGTGTGTTTTTGTAGTTGAAAAAATGAGACTGAAGTTACATTTGCTGAAAGAAGTAACGATAAAACAAATGCTTTAACACCGGAACTTTAGCGCCAGTGTTCACATTCTTTTGATTCCGGTAACTCTTCAAAAGTTGAAGTAATTAACGTAATTCCAACAAATTGTGATGCAGAGAAAAGCAGCCTCGCGCTGAAGGGAAGTGATTACGGAATCACAGCGAATTTGCTGATTGTACTGTAGCGATGAGGAGCTTTTCACACTGGCTTTGCACTGATGTGCTTTAACTCTCTTGCTCTCTTCTGGGGTCCAGATGACCCCACTCTGCTACAACGAATATATTTCTATACGTTTTGGCCTATCATCCACACGAAACCGAAGATTTAAGTCACTGAAAACGGTACATTTGGAAAACTCCGGCCAAAGTGAAGATTTTGGAAAACTCCGGTTTTGCGTCTGCGTGTGGACATGAATAACCGGTGATTTACATTTTTAAACGTCACTTTTTAATTAATTAATTAATTAATTAATTAATTAATGCATAAACGTCAGTACTAGCTGCGTTTCCATTTTACATTTGCGCAAAACTTTATCGAAATTCTAGGAATTTTGAAAAAAGCAATGTTTCGAAATGACCCTGTTTCCATTAAATCATCATTTTGCGATAAAGCACAATCCAACTCACGCGATAAGTCATTAAAAACACGACGATGAATGAGAACAAGTGTTTTTTTATTTGATTCACTAAAAAAGGAGCATTGCGGTGACGTCACAGCTCTGTCTGGAGAGCGCGTGCAGCTCAGAGTCTATTGACAGTCTCAGGTGAGAAACCTGTCCAGCGGTTTTTAAAAAATAACCATTCCAGCAAGTAAGCTGCTGGACCTTTTTCTGTTTGAAAACACGACGAGATCCATTTAAGTTTCTGTCCCTCCACTCGCGCTTTTCCTCAAACGAGACTTCAGCATCTTCAGGCTCCAAGCTGCAGAAGTGTAGCTGCAGATGAATCTGTTAGATCTCTCCTGCCGTCCGCGTGTTGCGCTCAGGACAGACACACAAAGAGGCGTATCTATTTCCAAAAAAGTCTTTCCAAAACAGTTTTGCGAAAAATGTCTGTTTCGATACTCCCCAAAAACCACCTCCCATAGCGCATAAACTTTTTTTCGAAAAATGCAAGTTTTTTCGAAATTGTGGTGTTTCCATTAGGAGAATTTATTATCGAAATTCCAATTTGCAAAATTTCAGAGTTAATGGAAACACTGTCAACTACTGTTCTGGCAAGCTCATAACCGCGTCCAAGAGGACTGTCTGGAATTATTTTTAAAACGATCATGTGTGGACGCAACACTTTTTATAAAACGGAGATCAGCAGATATGCGTTTGTAGAAATACCCGCCTATGTGTGGACATGGCCTTACATTAATGTGTGATCCCTCCATGACAAAAGTGGACAGGTTTTTATGTCTGCCACCAGTGAAGATAAAAAAAAATCCTTGGAAAAAAAAAGTTCAGTGCGCTGTTTGGGGGGTTCCAGATGACCCCACTTTTAATGTAAACATGCCTAGAATAGCACAAGGGTTTCAACATACAGTGCTTCAGAACTTTGAGGACGGATGAACTGTGGAGAACATTTTCAGGATTTGTTGTTGAATGATCCAAAACAACAGTGATGTTTAGGTTTTGTTTTTCTTCTGAAGTTAACCAGAAAGTTAACCCCAAACAAAACTTTTTTTTAAATTCATTTTCCTGACCGCTTTGTCCCTTTTGGGGTCGCGGGGGTGCCGGAGCCTATCCCGGCTACAAATGGGTGAAGGCGGGGTACACCCTGGACAGGTCTCCAGTCTGTCTCAGGACTTCAATCACACACATTCACTCACACATTCACACCTAGGCGCAATTTAGAGTCACCAATGAACCTATGAAGCATGTTTTTGGTAAATGTTTTTGGTGGGAGGAAGCCGGAGTCCCCGGTGAAAACCCACGCATGCACGCGGAGAACATGCCAACTCCACACAGAAAGGTCCCAGGCGGGAATTTAACCGGGGCCTTCTCGCTGTGAGGCAAGAGCGCTAACCACTGCACCACCGTGCAGCCAAACAGAAATTTTTTAAAGTGGCAAACACTATTTCTTTCTGTCTAAATCTTTGTGTTTTTATCAGTTTTGTTGATTATGATTTCCTGTTCTAAATAATAGTATGAATGATGGTGAAAAACTATTACATATCATTTTAATCTAATACATCCAGTAAAAAGATATAACCGATTATGGCATTTTTTGTGTTGGCATATAGCTTACCTGGGACCTTAAACATTTAACATTTTATAAGGTGATTTGGAAATTCACAAACTCTATATGTAAAACGTAAATTTTGATGAACGAACAACATGCCATTAACAGTAACAACAGGGATTTATTGAGTACAAACCCCTGTTGTATTTAATGCTAAACTTTATTTGTATTGATTATGTTTTATTTTATTTTATTTATTTATTTATTTTTCTTTGTTGTTGGACCGGACGGAAAAAAGGAAGAGGGTGGGGGAGGGGGGAGAAGAGGATGGCAACAGAGGGAAGCAACATCATAACACAACCAGGACTAAGTGATAAACTAGAATGGGCGGGGCCTGTCAACACACACACTCTATAGTTACACACACACTTGTTGGCCAAAATAGTCTCCACATTTAAACTAAATATAATGTAACAGCAGCTCACATGCTCCACCATACAAACCCATTCAGATAAAGACTTTCATTCTGTCACACAAACGGTTAGTGCTAAGGTGAGCTGATACCTGTGCTCAGGTGAGTGTTTATGTTTCACTGAGGTGGATGGTGATGGAATGTACTCAGGGGGAGAGCGCCCGGCCATCCCCACGCCAAGACCCCCGCCGGGGCAGCAGCTGCAGCCAAGACCCCCCCAACACCCGCCATGGAGACGCGGAGAAAAACCGCCCGCCGGACAATCCCGCCAAGCGCCCAGACCAGGGCATGCAGGGCCACCGCAGAGGCCCCCCACACCTAAGAGCAGGAAGGCACAGGAACACGGAGGGTGCAGGCCCCAGCCCAGCCAGAGGAGCAGCCCCCCCACCCCACCAGGAGGGCCAATGCGGGACCCCACCCCCGGAGAGCCCCCCAACCCCCGAAGAGCAGCCCACCACCACCCAGCGGCGCCGAGGACCCACCCCAGATACGAGCCAGGGCCCCCCAAGGGCAACCCACCCCACACTCCAGACAACCGCCCGCCCCCACCGCGAAAGGTCCGGGGGGGGGCAAGGCAGGGGCCGCCCACCCCCGCCGAGCAGAGGGGAACCCAAGAGAAGTGGAGGCCCCAAGGAGTGATGTAAACAAGGCCCAACCAGGCACACCCACTGATGGAGTTAAGGAGAGGACTAGTTCTCGAGAGCAAGGACCAGACTCCACACCACCGAGACCTGGACACCCCCAGGCTCCGATGTAGATTGATCCCCTGCTAGATCTTAATTCTCAGGGATCCCACTCCCGGCGTGGGGAGGAGACCGCCAGGCCCAGGAGACTAGCACCCAAGAGACTAGACCATCAGGCCGAGGTCCCCCCCCCCTACCAGGGATGGGGTAGGGGACAGAAGGTCGAAGGTCCCACCTTCCTTGTGTGATGCTTGTTTGTTAGAGTGTATATTTGTGGTGTTAAAGGTGTGTGTACTAAAGGGGTGCAGTTAAAATTGGTGAGAAGGCCTTAACAGGGCATCTCCTGATTTCTCACAGAGATGCCCCGTCACCCTCCCACCAGCGGCCCTACATGTCTATGGTGCGGTTAAAATTGGCAGGAGGGGCACTGAAGGACATCGACTGTTTGCTGGGAGTGATGTCCATCATCTAGGCATGGGCAAGGTGGGGCTATGACCCCGGAATGCCACATCTCCCCCCCAAAACGTGACGGCATGCAACAGAGCGCTCTCTGCTCTCTCAGGCTCCCATTCAAAAAAGCTGCTAATGCTGATTGGCATATGCAAGGGAGGGCGTGGCCTCTTGCTTCACTCCGGGTCCTCCTCACTCTCATCTTGTCGCTCACGCTGCCAGCAGCAGAGCACAGACAGGCTTCTCAGTGGCAGAGCTTTTAGAATTTTTTTGTTTGCTGTTTATCGCTGAAATGATTTGATCATCTGTAAGTTTTACTCCTTGTTTTATACCTTTATACTTTTAAAATTCTGTTCTATATTTTATTGTTATTGCTTTTGCACCAAGGAAGGGGGATTGCTTTTAAATTTCATTGTACAAGTGCAATGACAAATAAATTCTATTCGATTTTATTCTTGACCTTCATCTATTGCTCTCTTTGTTCTAGTTTGGAGGAAAAAGCAAGAAACGAGTTGACACTGCTCAGGTTTCTGGTTGCTAAAGCTAACGCTATTTGTAGCAGCAAAGCTAACAGTACCGGGACAATGGCTGTGTTTGAGATGACTCAAGACCAGGCGGCTGCAGGTGGGGGCAGGGAAAGGCACCTGTAATAAACTCTCAACCTTCGGTCTGGTAAGATCAAAGGTTGTGAATTTAACTCCCTTTAAGATGTGACTGCTCCTTTTTGGGCTTGGGCAACCCAAAATCCCACAACCCCCCCATAGGAGTGCATGTTACAAAGGCTTAAATTTCAATCAAATAACTGTGAGGAAAAAGCTGTTTTAATTAGGGCTGTAACGAGTATCCGGGTGCTCGGGTACTCAGGATCTGCTCCTGAAAATTCGAGTATGAATATTCGTAATGTCCAAGATCACTGATTGGTGATCTTTATAAATATAGTAGAGTGTAGGAAAATATTATCTGGGGACGATGTATTTTTTTCTCTGAAATGCAGGTTAATGTAGGATTTTAAGCTTACGAACTAAAACAAAGCTGAAAGAGCCGCGGTACTGCCACCGGAAGTAAACACATCTCCGTGTAGGTGAGATTTCCGGTTTTCAAAATAAGACTAGCGAGAGCTTTTTTCCGTTCAGAAACTGAGACTGAAGTTCTGTTCACTGATATAACTTCTGAACACATTACTTTGCTTTAACACTGGAGCTAAAACTTTCTTTTGGTTATAATAAATCTTCAACAGTTGATGCAATTAACGTAACTCTAGCTTATTCTGAAGGGGAACAACGCAGCCTCACGCTGCTGAAAGGCGGATGTAAACCATGTGAATCAGCCGATTCTGCCGCGAAAAAAAAAACGTCTTTCTTCATACAGGCTCTGCACCAGTGGCGGGACGTGCATTTCACACCTAGGCCTTCAGTAGTGCTCCATCTGAATCAACCCAACCCTCATTAACTATTTTATGGCAATAAAACTTCTAGTGCAGGTACAGCTGCCACACACACACGAAAAGCATAAAAAATAACCTGATAAAATTTCAATATTATGTAGGGAGATAGCAAAATTTTACTCACCAAAAATCCAGATTATTTAAACACAAAATCCATCCTTTCTATCCTCAAGAAGATTTCAATCACTCTGTCATGCAGAATCCATGCGTTTCGCATATAGAAAGTGTTCTGTGGCTGTTATAAGCTGGAAAAAGCTGCATGCGGGAAATGTTCTGGTATTCCTGAAGCCTCTCGTGGTCCAGGAGGGAGACAAACATCAGTTTTTGTGATCGATCAAGGTCTGTGTCTGGAAAATAATATTTGCGCAGGATTTTGCGCTGCACGCGCCCGCGGTGCGTTCAGGAGCCTCGTAGATTTCAGCTTCACTCCCGCTCAATGGAGTCACGGAACTCCTTTACCCGTGCCAGACAAAACTGTGCCACAACTTTACCCAGACATTCATTTTCCACCAAAAATCAGACGATCAGACGCTTTCCACTGGTAACATCTTCAAACCTGACACGCCGCTCCTCGGCACCTGTGTCCGTCAGCAGAACCAGAGCGAGCTGCGAGCTGTCCAATCAAAGCTCGTGAAAATCCTGACGTTTCCGTGGGCCTTCTAGCTGGCCTAGCACGTGGTCTCCTCCAGATCTGATTGGTTGAAGCAACAGTTTGGTCGACAATTATTGTATGCTACAGGGCCCGCAGAACTGATTGTGAAGGCCTTCAGGCAGATTTCTTTGACCCTAGCAACAAATGGTGCTGCAATGTGATTGGTTAATGCTTAAATAGGAAAATACACGTCTGGAAGCAGCGCAGCCAGGGAGACAGCAATGAAAGGACGAAGACAGAGCATTTGGAATTATAGAATACGTATTCATGGAAATAAATAATAATTAATATCAGTCTGTGATTCAGATATTTTTAGGCCAGCAGAGAAGGCCTTGCAGGCCCTGACGGCCCGCCACTGCTCTGCACTAATATATAATGCTTAGAATGTAAAATGTTGAAGAACTTTGGGGATAGTAAACTGTGGAGAGAATTTTCAGATTTTGTTGTTAAATGATCAAAAACAAAAATGATTTTTTTATGTCATTTATATTACTGCTGAACTTAAACAGAAGGTTGACAAAAAATAAAATAAAATAAAAATGACAAACAACATTTTCTATCTAAATCTTCGTGGGTTTTTTAATCAGTTTTGTTGATTCTGATCTCCTGTTTTTCATAAAGGTACAAATGATGGCGATTTCGTACAAATATTAAAATTTTCATACATCCAGTAAAAAGACAGACACAGGAACAAACATTATATTAAAAAGTAAGAATCGTGGTTCGATTCGTGAATCGAATCGGATCACCATCTTAGCAACGATCCACAGCCCTAGCTTTAATAGTTAATGTAACTGTTGCCATGATATAAGCTGGTGCGATGTTGACCTTTTACCTGGAAGTGCAGCAGCAGCAGCTGAGAAAATAAATGGATAATTTTAAGACTTCTGAGTGGACAATATGACGATATAAAACCGTCTTACGATCTCCAAAGCTGACAATGTGTCATTTTTGAGAGATGGTTTTATCGCGATCTTCTACCAAAAGCTGCTACAGCGAGAAGGTAAAAGCTTGTTGACTGACACGTGTGTACCGCGGACCACCCCACCCCCTACAAGCGCACCTCGCTCTAGCATAATTTAAATGAACTTTCTGTTCGCATCGAATGGAGTTCGTCTCCAATTCATGCAAATCGTCTTTGTTTTAGTAAGTAGCTGCTTCACAGTTATCTTAAAGTCTGTTCACCTGACGCTCCCGCCGCGTGTGGGAGGAGCTTCCGTCAAAAGCTTTTCTCAGCTTCATAATGAAGGATCAATAAATATCAGATTTATTTCATTTTAAGAGCTGAATCAAGTTTCCATTTATGGACTCAAAGAATCTCCCAATGAGGAGCAGCAGCTGACCTGCACAGGAGAAAGATGCTCCGTTACAGACTCACCGGTGGCGTCAGGGGACGATGTATGGCAAGCCAAAGAGACCAAAAATCACTAGGAAAAGCGAGCACGGGAGTGTCATGTTTGACAGATAATGATCATTTTAAATATTTAAATGTCCCCATAGTTGGTTTCAATAAAGCAATTAATACAAAAAAATAATATTTTTTACTGTTTTATCCATGATTTCATTTGGACATTAGGGGGATAGGACGAGACATTTGTATTTTAAGGGAACTCCAGATAGATTTGGTAATTTCCACACTATTTTTAAGCATTCTTTTCTTTCAGTTTTTGTAGATTTGGTCTTAAAAACATGTAAATGTAATCAGAAACTATATGTTTTAGCAAGTTGTTTGTGTTCAAAGTTTAAATATGTTTTGTTTAACAAATAGGCCTCCATGACCAAATGTTTTGATGATATAAATATTGTGTGTAAAGTAGTTTGTAAGCTTATTGAATATATAATTTGAAGCATTTACAAAAATATATTTAGCTTTTATCTTGTTTTTTTTTTAACTTTTTACTGATCAGAAAATGATGCAAACCGTGACCCTAAGACCATGACACGATCCGAACCATGAGTTTTGAGATCCGTTACACCCCTATATTTAATACATTTGAAATTAAAATTTGAATAAATATAAATATTTGTTAAAAATGTGTTTACGTCTTTCAACTAAAATCATTATAATTCCTTTTTTGTCAATTTGAATTTATTTTAAAGAAATCGTGAAAAAAATCGAAATCATGAAATAAAATTTTAAAAATCGTGATTTTCTTTTTCTGCCATATCTTCCAGCCTTACTTCTGAGCCAGTTAACATTGGCATCATCTGCCAGGTGAGCCGAAGGACTGGAGGAAAAAAAAGGTGCAGTATTATGGGCGGCAGTGGCTCAGGTGGTAGAGCGGGTCGGCCAATGATCGAAGGATAGGCGGTTCGATTCCCACTCCCGCCAGTCAAGTGTCGGTGTGTCCCTGGGCAAGACACTTAACCCTACTTAACTCCAGTGTGGCTCTACTGGTGTGTGGATGCGTATGAATGTTCCGGTGATGGTCAGAGGGGCCGTAGGTGCGTACTGGCAGCCACGCCTCTGTCAGCCTGCCCCAGGGCAGCTGTGGCTACAGTAGTAGCTTACTGTCACCAAGTATGAATGAGGTGTGAATGAATAATGGATACACAATGTAAGTGCTTTGAGCGTCTGGAAAAAGCGCAGATAAATTCAATCCATTATTATTATTATTATGATGTAACAGGATGTTTGATTTAAACACTCAAACGTTCAGTGAGATCTTAATTGCCAGTCAGGAACTTCTCAGTACTTGACAATAACACCACTTTCGTCCACTGGTTCATTCTGATTCATACAGAAAATCTGTATGTATAAAAACTGAGAGCTGCTGTGCCTTAACAACAACCTTCGCTCTATTCCAGCTTTTCAAATTTAACATTAAAAACAGATTTAATGGTTGTGTGGGTAGATCAAGTTTCATGGTTTACTACCAACTTAAGCTAATTTAACACTAGTGAGCATTGCATTTCTTCCCATGGTGTTGGCATGCTGTATGTGGTTCAGTGCTGACCTCCAACCCATGCACAAGTCATTCACCCTCTAAAACACAGATTGCCTTTTGTAATCTACAACCAACTGTTTGTCTCCACATGCTACTGAAATGCTCTAGAAACTAGATGTATTGATTTACTTTTGCTAAATGTTTAAAATACAAATGTTCAAGCGTGCACATAAACTCCCTTCAGTTTAACTTTCACTGTGACACTAAAGTATTTTTCTCAGACGCCCTTCATGATGTCAGGTTTCGTCAAATGGGAAGCTGCACATAGCCCAGAATTCTCTCATGACACATCAAAGATCTGTTCCTCCTTCTGGGTTCACATTTCTTCTTTTGTTTACAGTCATCATGTAAGAAGCAGAAACATACCAATGGAGATTCAAACTCTATTCCCCTTTAATTCAGTGAGTGGGAAGGCAGCAGCAGTTGGCCGCTTGTAGCACTTCCTCTTCCTGACTGCTGTGGGGAGGAAGATTGCTTTAGCTCGGCTGGGCCACATAACATTCAAGCTGAGGAGAGCGTCGAGGAAACAACCTCTAAGACTAAACCTGTGAGAGAACAACTTTACTTCTATGAGATTTTGTTAAGAAAAATGCAACTTAGGAAGGAGGAGAGAGAGGTTCATTTATGCTTTCTTTATATACAGGCTTGCTGTAATCATACCTTTTAAAGGTCACTTCTGAGACACATTTGGGAGATAAAACAAGGTTTTCTGATATTTATTGTTTTCTACCATGTTTTGATGTCTTGTAGATCATTTTTAAAGAATCTTATAAGTGAAACCTGCAGGATGTTTGTGCTCATACATGTTGCTAATAGGCGGTAGATTTCAATTTCCCCTTTTCTCTCTCAAAGCATGTATACTATAAAAGGAGCAGTTGCAGTAGAAAGCACATCATGTTTGCTCTGCACCGAAGCAGATCCTTATATTCAGATCACTGAATTTTTGTGGCTTTTTGGCTTGATTCCCTCTTTAACTTCTTCCTTCTGTGATTATACTGTACTGCTGTGGCTTTCTGACAATCTTTTCTTTTTCTTTCTTTTACCTTTATTGGGGGGGGGGGTTAAAACCTCTCTTTGAAAAGAGCCCTGGACAAGAATGAACAAAGATCCAACGAATGTTGTTAAACAGTTACAACAGCATTACAATGCTGACTAAGTTGCATATAAATTATGTAGTGAAAATATGTATCATTTAAAGAGGGCATGCTCATAATCTAGATTTAAAAGCGTTCATGGAGATACATTCTCAATGGTACATTCCCGTCTAGCGGTGGGGCAAAATATTGGTATGGTGAACTATCACGTTATTTCAATTCACAAACGATTGCAGGTCCTCTCTTTCCCTGAATCGGTTTCTTACAAAGATACCAAAAAATTCCACCAGAGGGCGCTTCGCACGAGCATAACAGTGAAATAAAAATGTAAATTTACATTAAGAGTTGTTTTTAAAGTTAAAAAAGAATAGTGAACGTTCGACGAATTGCAAAATGGTCTTTTAATAAACGTTTAAGAAAAATGTATTGGTGTTAACAGATTAGAATAATCAGGGTTATGATTTCACCATGATAGGTGGTTTAAACTGCTGTTTTCTTTTTTTAGCTGTTCTCAGCTGTACGTCCACCAACAACAGTCTGAGGATTTTGAGAAGCTCCTTCACCACCTTCCAGGAGTGTAACAGATCATAAATCTCACGCTTCGGCTTGTGTTACAATTCTAGGGTCACGGTTTGGATCAGTTAAAAAAAAAAAAAGGAAAAAAACAACAAGATAAAAGCCTAAAATAAATGTTTTAAAAATCTTCAAAACATAATTTGATTAACATATATAAAGTACTTGAAAGCATATACACTCACATCAAAACATTTGCTTATTGAGGCCCATTAAAAAAAAAACATCATTGAACACAAAAAAATGCTAAAACGTGTTTCTGATAACATTTACATGTCTGAGACCACATCTACAAAAACTGACAGAAAAGAGTACTTGAATTTCCATCCATCCATTTTCCTGACCGCTTCTTCCCTTTCGGGGTCGCGGGGTTGCCGGAGCCTAACCCGGCTACTGATGGGCGAAGGCGGGGTACACCCTGGACAGGTCACCAGTCTGTCACAGGGCCTCAATCACACACTCATTCACTCACACATCCACACCTAGGGGCAATTCAGAGTGACCAATTACTTGAATTTAGTTTAGAAAATATCAAAACTATTTGGAGAATCCCCTAAATGCAAACTTCTCCCCTGTCTGCCCGCTGGTGTTGTTTCCCTAGTCTCTGATAACCTTCTGGCAGGGGAAACGTGCCTTGTCACAACGTGTGGCAGAACCTGGTTTACCTCGGCAGTTTATTCCCGGGACCAGTGCTTTAAGTGGGCCGGTGCGCTCCGGTGCTGAGCACCGGGACTTCTCTCAAACACACGTTAGAGGCACCGCCTCTTCTCACCCACTTAGGACCGTCCGGTGCGCTACTTTGACTTCCGTGTCCAACTGAGTCATGAAGCACTTGCTAGAAATCCTCCCTATGAGATCTGGTAGAGTATCTAATTTTTTTTTTTTTCACCTACAAATACACTGTTCCAACAGGACATCACAAACTCCTCATTATCCTTCCCCTCTCTCTCACTTATGGTGCAAAAAGAAGTACCACATCCGGATAAAATAATAAAGAGAAAAACAGAGTAACACAACCAGACAACAACTCACGTAGACAAAAACCCAAATTTAAAATCTAATTTACCTAGAAAAACCAAAGTAAAGGTATCCCACAATTAATTGCGCTTGGCAGATAGCAAGCCTGATTTGTACATCAACGTCAGTGGGCATCTCTACACCATGTTATCACTGGACAGAGGGAGTAACATCCCCGTATAAATGCCTTAGCTCCGGCGCCAAA
>NC_050525.1:3063315-3064037 GCF_002922805.2 Oryzias melastigma | reverse complement strand
GGGGGGGGGGGGGGTCGAGCGGTCTCCAGGTTTCTACACTACGCCGTCAACACAAACTTTTCTGAGCAATAAGCAAGAAATTACTTTAGCGTGAATGAAAACCCAATGATGATCTCGTGGCTACGGGGTGTTAAAAGAACGCGGTTGGAAACTGAGGCGGACTCTCAGACTGACGCCTCACACAGCCAGGTAATGATGACCATTGACTGGATAAGAAAAGACTGGACTGAGCAAGCTCCCCTCCTTCCGTGTTCCATACATAGACTGTATATAAAATAACTGGACAGACCAAGCCCCCCTACTTCCGTGTTCCATATAGGAAGTACCACTGGGTTGCAAAAAGGCCAAAGTCCCATTGACTTCCATTGAGAAACAGACAGTTATTTCTCAGTCATTTTATATGTCAGAATAATCATTCTTCCTCTGCTGCTTTCTGCTTAACTTCTTTTTTCTAATCCTAATTTTTTTAAAAGATTTTTCTCCATTATCACAAGTTATTAGAGTTATAAATTGACCAATCATATGGCTCAATAATCGTTTGTGGGTCTGACATCGAACGTGTGGGGGGTTTGATTGACAGATGATTGGTAGCCAATGGGAGCAGACTTCATCAATGGGTCCGTGAAGACCTTTTAACACCTACTTTACAATTCAACAATTACCAATCATTGTCCTACTGTTGTTTTCCTCAATGGAATGTACCGATGCAGCAGTTTGAAACA
>NC_050525.1:3053657-3062886 GCF_002922805.2 Oryzias melastigma | reverse complement strand
CTGCCCGGGACAAAAAAAAAAAAAAAAACATACTCCACTTCTTGTAGTTGCTAAAGTTCATGTCAGATCAGGTCAAGAAGCAGGCCAGGTCCTGTGCTGGACACTGAGCTCCGCCAAGTAAAATGATCTTCTGGTTTGACGCCTCTGATGAGATGTTGGGCAGGAGTTAGTCATAGGATGTTGCCTGAAGAGCCTTTGTGATCACATGAGGAACCACGAGGAAAACTCCTGTTTTCATTTATCAACATCAATAGTGCATGCAATGTATTTATATCCAGACAAGTCTTTAGCACATACACGTCTTTGACAAACATAACATTAAAAAAGAATTACAATATGCTTTTTATTTGTTTATTTAATTCTAATCCTGTTCTAACCATGTTATGTGTTCTGCATAACACTCTGCCTGTGGGTTTATTTCTTCTGACCTTACTCCATTTTTGTTTTTCCATCATTTCATTTTTTTATCTAAAGAAGCAAAGGTGTCAAGTGTCATGTTTTTGACAGTGTGGCCATTATATTGAAAATGCATTTTCTCATTTGACATAATCCAAGGGTATTCAAACTTTTTGCTGTGAGGGCCAGATTTGGTGCGGTGAAACTGTGTGTGGGCCAATCATTCTGCTTGTATTCTTGGAACTATTTTAATATGACTAAAGAGAATGTCTTCTCGCACAGGTATGACGAGCCAAACAAGCAAATGTTCACATCTGCCTTTTTCTATGCAGTTGTTGATAAATTTTCCATCGGTAAAAGGTTTGTAGTTCTTTACAATCAGTGTTGCTACTTTGCTTTGTGGCGTTTTCATTTGACTCGCACGTTCTTGTGAAAAAACGCTTCTGTACTATTGAAACACTTTGCAGTTGTTGCAATTTTCTGCACCGTTCTGTAGTTAGTCAGCGTTGGGATGTCTCGTCTGGTAATTTCTCTTGATATTAAACTCCATATAAAAAGCCACGGTTTCTTTGCATATTACACAGACGCAGTTACTTTGTCTTTCGATTATAAAAAAAATTAGCAGTTTCCACTTGTCCTGGAAGCGATGGCCTTCGTTTTCAGCCAGTCTAAATCAAACAATTGTACAGAGAGTTCATAGGAACCAATCATAATGGAGCAATCGCACACACAGTTCTTAGAAAGAGCTGGGGGCTGCCAATTATTAATTTTATGAGAGGAGCTTGTGGCCCAGTGAAATTTAAACGCAGGTCTTAGTTGGCGTTTGAAATGGTCCTTCCATCTCTCTGTGCCCCAGTTTGAGCATTAACCAGAGAGCAGATAAAAAACAAAAAAAGCTTGGGGATGTTTTATTATTGTCTTGATGGAAACAAGGCAAACATCCTGACCCCGGCCACAGCGACTTTCCCTCTGCCGGGCAGCCATCCCCCACGGGGCCAGCATAGTGAGCTTTGCTGCCCAGGGTCTGGCTGAAAGGATTTGTATTTGGACCCCAATGAATCAAGCACAGAATTAATGAATAAAGGGTTTATCGGCTCAGGCAGGACGAGGAACTCCTGGAAGACAGCCTTCGGTCAGCAGGGGGCGCACAGGCACTAAGGAAGGAGAGATGTTAGGAACGCAGGCAGGAGGGGCACACGTAATCAGACAGGAACGTTAGGATCTTACTTGGCGAAGAAAGCTCATGAACAGTGATCAACAGATGGTGTCAACGTGGAGGGGTGCACAGCAGAGGGCTGACGTTGAGGGTGGTACATGTAAATCTCCTTCAGGCGGTCCAGGTAGGAAGAGGAAATGACAGGAGGCAATGGTGATGGGGCAACACTTGTGGGTTGAAAAGTTCCAGTGCAGGGGTTTCTCAGAGACAGATTCACAGGTCAGTCCAAAGGTTCACATGAACAGGGTTGTTGCTCCATGGAAGGCTTTAGAGCAGGGGTCTCAAACTCGCGGCCCGCGGGATGATGATTTGCGGCCCCGTCTTCATATGAAAGGTTACTGTTCATGCGGCCCGCAAGGCTGATATGAATGACAGTTGTTGTGTGCAGAGCTGAACGAACCAATCACAGTGAGGTATATGGCTCTGGAGGTGGGACATCGGTGGGCTGTCCAGTACCTCCTCATTCATTCCTCCAGTCAGCTCGGCGGAGGAGGAGCCATGAAGCCGCAGAAGGATATTTCACACCGAACCCCGTTCGCGTGCCCCGCCCCTCTTACACCTTGCAGTGAATTTGCTTCTTTCCGCATGGAAGTGTTGGTGCTCCAGGAGAGGTCCTCGCTGATGTGCACACCCAGACACTTATAGCTGGAGACAAGCTCCACTGGTGCTCCATCAATGTGAAGGGGTGGGGTGGGGCGTCTGCTTTTCCTGAAATCCACCACCATCTCCTTGGTCTTCTTCACGTTGATGCAGAGGTTGTTCTCTCTGCACCATTGTACCAACATCTCCACCTCCTCTCGGTAGTCAGACTCATCGTTGTTGCTGATGTGTCCTACTACCGCTGTGTCATCTGCAAACTTGACTATATGGCAACTGGGGTGTCTCACCGAGCAGTCATATGTCAGCAGAGTGAACAAGAGGGGGCTCAGCACACAGCCCTGGGGTGTGCCAGTGCTCAGGGTGAGGGTACGGGAGATGGTGTTGTGGATCCTGACAGTCTGTTGTCTATGTGTCAGGAAATCCAGAACCCAGTTCCCTAGTGTGGGGCTCAGGCCAAGGGTGGAGAGTTTCTGCAGCAGGGTCTGTGGGATGATGGTGTTGAAGGCCGAGGAGAAATCCAGGAAGAGCAGGCGGATGTAGGTGTTCCTACCCTCCAGGTGCTGAAGGGCAGTGTGGACCACAGATGAGATGGCATCATCAGTGGAGCGGTTCTTCTTGTAACCGAACTGCTGCGGGTCCACAGTGGCGTCGATGTTGTTCCTGATATGGGCCATAACCAGCCTCTCGAAGGACTTCATGACTACCGGGGTCAGTGCAATGGGTCGGTAGTCATCAAGCCCCGTAACTGTTGAACTCTTTGGCACAGGAACAATGACGGATGTTTTTAGGCAGGTTGGAACAGATGCCTCAGACAAAGAGATGTTAAAAATGTCTGCTAGCATCTCAGACAGCTCAGATGCACAGTCCTTCAGCACCTGCCCTGGGATGTTATCGGGGCCAGCAGCTCTGCGGACACTTTGAGGGGCGTGTCCCCTGGTTGAGTGGCGAATTTGGTGAAGGGCGGTGGTACAGCAGGATCCTCAAAGCGTGCGTAGAACCTGTTGAGTTCATCTGCCAAAGAGGGGTCATCTGGACACTGTGCATTCCTGCCTTTGAAGTTTGTGATGCACTTAATGCCCCTCTACATGCTCCTGTTGTCATTTGAAGAGAAATGCTCCTCAATTTTCCTAGGGTATGTGGATTTGGCTCTGTTTATGGCTGCCGTCAGTTCATTCCTTACTGCTCTCAATACAGATTCCTCACCGGCCCTGAATACAGCATTCCTGGCTTTCAGCAGAGCTCTCACCTCAGCATTCAGCCAGGGCTTTCGATTCGGATAACAGATGACTGACTTTGTGGTAGCGACATCACTGGCACACTTGGAGATAAACCCCAGGACAGAGGAGGTGTATTCCTCTAGGTTCACCTTTCCCTCATACGTAGCTGCTGCTTTGAAGACCTGCCAGTCTGTGCATTGAAAGCAGTCCTGCAGCACAAATCCTGCATCGCTGGGCCGCACAGTGACAGTTCTTCTTGTTGGCTTTACCCTTCTTATCAGAGGCTGGTAGGATGGTGCCAGTACCAGGGAGATGTGGTCAGAGAGGCCAAGGTGGGGGCGAGGGAGAGCTCTGTATGCACCCCGGATGTTTGTGTACACACAGTCCAGTGTGTTGTCTCCTCGAGTGGGAATGAGATCTCGAATGAGATGTTGGTAAAAACTGGGAAGGGTGTCTGTCAGTTTCACGTGATTGAAGTCTCCTGCAACCACGTAAAACGCTTCTGGGTGCTTGGCTTGCAGCGAGCTGATGACATCATGAAGCTCCTGTGTTGCAGCGTTGGCACAGGCGGAATGTAAACAATGATGATGAACACAACAGTAAACTCCCGTGGTAGGTAGTGCGGACGACATTTCACAGTCATTAGCTCTACTGCCTCAGAGCAGGAGCCTCTTTCCACCCCACAGTTAGTGCACCAACCTTCATTTATGTACACACATAGACCTCCTCCTCGTGTTTTGCCTGACCGGCAGTCACGGTCTGCTCTAAACAGCTGCAGGCTGTCCAGTTGGAAGGCGGAATCTGGCATGTTTTCATTTAATCAGGTTTCGGTTAAACAAAGAACAGCACAATTCTTCATCTCTGCCATACTCAGTACTACTCATATATTTATTCACAGTAACATTAAGAAAGACAAAAGAGTCTCAGCTTTGAGGATTAAATCTGGTTTCTCTTCAGTAATGATCTCCTCTGGAGGTTGGTAGTGGAGTTCTAGAGAATGATTTCCTGCAGATTCTCTTCCTTCATACCATCAATAAAAGTCAAAAGGTTTCAGTTTTTTCTTCTTTTCTAATGACCTAATCTTCTTTACATTTTGTGTTTATGCTTTGTCTCTGTCTCTCCCTCTCGCGCTGCTGCACGTGTAAGCGCAGTGCCAATGTGCGCGTGTGCCCTCAGCTTTTTCTTTCTTTCTCTTCGTTCCGTCTCTGTTAAACATTTTTCCATCACCATTCTTGACTTTTAATTAAGTATTTTCTCCTCTCTGTGTGCATATCACGGTCACTGACGGTCCTCCGATCAACTGTTTAGTAACTAATAGAAATTGAATGATCCTAGGACTGTCCCGCGCCCCCCCCCCTGCCATCGCAACGCGTCCCCGCAGGGGGGCGCACCCCACCAATTTGAGAAACACTGGCTTAGACTCACAAAAAATTAGAGGTTGGTGACTTCTGATTTACGCTGAAATACTTCATAGTAGGGCTGGGCGATATGGCAAAAAAATAAAATCACGATTTTTTAAATTTTATTTCACGATTTTGATTTTATCACGATTTTTTTTAATAAATTGAAATTGACAAAAATGTAATTATATTGATTTTAGCTGAAAGAAGTAAACCCATTTTTGAACAAATATTTTTATTTATTTGAATTAAATAGTTATCATCTATTATGATTAATCTGTAAATATTGCAAGAATTGCGCCTTCTACTGCTACAGATAATGCATTGCTGTCAAATGAACAGTTTCTAAATATCAGTGAGTTTTAATTTTGCCTTTGTGCTAAAATCCATAAAACAGAGCTTGTAAATGATTGTCACCCAAGACCAGAAATGAGGGAGACTGATGAAGTTTATAGCATGAATGACTGATAAAATTTAGTAAAGTCCTTTCCCTGTTAAAAACATCTCAAAGTGCTAAATAATAATAATAATAAAAACACCTTTTAACCACATTTTCAAATGAAACTAAAACTTTTATTATTTTTGGATTACATACATGGTAAATAAATCTCAATTGCTTCAGAATTCACCTTCAAATAGACGATTTCATTGTACTTTGAGAAAAAGGCTCCAGCTAGCATCTTTAACTGATACAAAAACATTTTTTAAACTTGGATGATAACATCAAATACATCTGCCAAACTGTTAAGATTCAAAACACGGAGATAATAGCAGTAAATGGTGTGGCAGGTTAAAGTTTACATCCACAGCTCCTTCACTAACATCTGCTCTCTGCTGTGTTTATGTCACTGAGCAGAAAGCTAGCGTTAGCGTTAGCGCTGTATATTCTAGCTGGGCTTTTATTCGGTCCGTTCGACCAAGAAAAAAGATCAACAGTGACGCCACGGATTAAGAAAATTATGTGCAAACTCACTTACACTTCTTACAAAGGGAGGGTGCGACCGACGATAAGATTTAGGCTCTTACAGTAGCTAGCAAAAGCTATGCAAAGAGCTAGCAAAACAATGCAGCAACGTGCATCTTGACCGAACATTTTACGTGTTTCCTACATGAATTACCATTAGGTTTTGTGCAGGTTCAACGTAAATACGTGCAATTAACATCCGCTATGTTTAAAAACATGAAACATAAATAAAAACATACATCAAAGAACCAAACTAGCATGCTACTCGTGAGTTGCTAGCACCCACTTTAGCACACAGTTCACGGTTCCCAGCCTGATTTCTCTCTATTAAAATGCGATTCCTGTCCTGTGATGATTCCTCTCCATCGGATTATTTTGTTGTCAAGGTTTTTGAAGTCGACTGTAAAACACTGCGTCTCCTTTTGTTACTTTTTCGGACCTCCGTCATTCATTACTCGAGAAGATTCGATCCATAATGACGGCGCACGCGACTCTGTCCCGTTATATGTCACGTGACTTCCAAACAAGAAAAACACACCGGGGAGGAGGAGGAGCAGCAGCAGCAGCAGCTCGGATTTAAAGTCACAGCTGTCAACAAGCTTTTGCCTTCTCGCTCTTGCAGCTTTTGTAGAAGATCGCGATGAAACGATCTCTTAAAAATGACAGATCGTTAGCTTTGGAGATCGTAAGACGGTTTTTTATCGTCATATCGCCCAGCCCTACTTCATAGCATGATAAAGGGCCCTTAACCTTCGTGCTCTCTTATATTGATGTGTGAACTCTCCCATGACAAAGGTGGACAGGATTTTATGTCTGCCACGGACACTAGTGAAAAAAATCATCAAAATAAAGTTCAGCACACTGCCTTGTGGGGTTCAGATGACCCCACTGTTAATGTCAACATGTCTAGGATAGCACAAGGGTTAGGGAAAAAAAAAATCAGAAAAGGTAGTCAAATGATCTTTCCGTGCAGCTTGTCATTTTTACTTAAAAATAAATTTTAGACGGTTTTAAAATCTAGAAATAAGGAATTTCACACAAGCATTCAACAAGGGAAAAATAGCTAAATAAAGAAGCTGTCAGACATATTTACTTCAAATTGAATGTTGTCCAGCCCAATAGTAATTTATTTATTTATTTTTTGCTAGTTCCAAGCAGATGGTGTTTATATGTACCGAATTGTTGTTTATTTTGTTTACAATGAAAGTAAACTGGTGTAATAAGTAGACATGACTAATTTTAGAACAAAATGTGAACAGAAAATACTATCTTAGTACAAGTGGGTCTGTCCTAATGAATTCTCATAAAAATCTAAAACAACTACTTATTCTTAAAACATAAATCTACATTTATTTATTGAACTTCAACATACCATGCTTAAAATTGAACCAATATTTTCACTGTAATTTTTGGTTTTTGATTATTAAATCAAGTTTTACATTGTTAAGAGTATGAACAGTATGAAGCAAATAGACTCATGGACTCATTCTAAACATTAATGCCCTTATTTTTTTATCCTTGCTCTTATAGAAACAAAAAAAAATCTAAACTGTACTCATTTGGAGAAAAAATGGTTCAAGTGTAAAGCAGAGATCAGTTAAAGCAACTGCAAACCTGGTAAAATATCTTGATTCTGTAAAAACAAGGTTTGAAATCTCTGCAATGATCAAATGGCTCTCAATGCACTGGTTCATAATTACAGAGGTGCTTGACTCAATTTCATTTCTGTAAAAAAAAATTTACACTCTTTCCTGCTAAATATTTTCTTAAATGCTTTCACTTTTAGCTCTAAAAAGAGCAACATGATAAAGACAAAATGCAAACCTCTTCTTACCGTTTTCTTCAGCCATCTGCACACCCTCTGTTAGATGTGTTAAATGGGCTTGCATGGTGGTGTAGTTGTTGGCACTCTCACCCCTCAGTGAGAACTCTGACTGGGTCCTTTCTTTGTTGAATGTGGATGTTCCTCTCGAGCATGTGGGGGTTTTCTATGGTTTTCTCCCACAGTCCAGAAACATGTTTTATAGGTTCATTGGTGACTAAATTGTCTCTTAGCTGTGATTGTGAGTGTTTGTTTGTTGCTCTGTTACCCTGTGATAGAGTGGTGAACCATCCAGAGTATAGTGGACCTTTGTCTGGTTGTAACAGGGATAGGCTCCAGCAAGCCCTTTCGCCTTAAAAAGATTTAGTGGGTTTGGAATGTGGATCAACAGGCGGACAAACCGACCGAGCTGGTGTGATGGATGTGTAATACACAGAGCTGGTTCCTCCAGCAAATGAAAAAGCAGTCTGGTGTTGTCCTTCTTCATTTCAGGAAGTGCTCCAGTGGTAGAGCTTCTTGGATAACTGATGCTTTCATGGAGATACTGATGTCTAAATTTTAGAATACCAGTAAACAATGCAGTTGGTGCAGACACATACATTTTCAATTAGTCTGTCTTTTATACTGTCTTTTATGCTCCCTAATGTAACTGTTAAGAAGCTCAAACTTTGAGCCTTGTTTAGCTCAGTTTTTTTAAGTTGATTCTAGCTAGGACTTAGATCTTGTAAATATAAACAGTAACCTTATCCTCTTGGATAAGGTAAATGAATTATTTTGGCAGTCAATGCAAAATAGGCTGCTTCTTTATTTGAACCTTGAAGTTTATTTGTGTGATTTGTAGTTGATTTAATATCATGTATTTCAGAAGTTTGTTGCTCTAAAAGTAGCAACTCTTAAGTTTAAAAGTCCTGAACATGTGTTAAACTATGTTCACAGATTGTTCGGTTTCCCCGGTAATCCAAATTGAAGCTGCTGTGTTTCAAGTTTCTACGTTGCTCAGAAATGTGTGAATGGCTTTGTCATTGTGAGGAACGAATATTATAATTAGTGCTGTCATACGATTCATTTTTTGTGTAATTAATTAATTGTGACCCGTATTTAATTAATCAATCGATTTTAATCACAATAATTTTAAACCTTGTAATTGCTGTGAAAAGCCTCATTTTGAGGTATTTTAATTACATTTGGGACAATGTGGCACAGAAAGAGATCAAAATAAAACTAAAAAGGTGGCTTCATGAAGGTTTTTTTTCCAAGACTTTCAACCTCTACTTTGACACCACTGAGAGGTAATTAAAAAAAATCTTAAACAATTAAAAAAAATTGCCACATCCAAAAATCAGTAGAAAACTTTTCTGAGCTAACCACTAAAAAATACCTCAAGCTTCAAATTAATACCATAACTCAATTGGTGATATAACATGACAGGGATTTTATAGTTTGATTTAACCTATTTGGGTTAGTTTTATCATTTTAAAGACTTTACTTGTTTTCTTCTGATCATAACTTAGTAGGAGGCTCATAGTCTTACTTTAGCCTTTAAGAAATATGAATTATGCGTATTTCTGTCACAAACATAAGCCAAAATATAAAAAGAACGCAGCATCTCTCAAA
>NC_050525.1:3041710-3053606 GCF_002922805.2 Oryzias melastigma | reverse complement strand
TCAATTAACTTATTTTTAAAATAAAATATGTTCTGTGCCAAAAGGGATCATCTCAGTGCAGCTCTAGACACAGCTATTAACCATGAATATAAAAAGATAACACACTAAAATCCATGTAATTATTTAATCGCGATTAACGCGATAAAGTGACAGCCCTAATTATAATACACTTAAAAGCTCAAAAAGTTGATGCTGCAGGTTATAGTCCTTTTTAATGATTCCTCCTCCCTTCTGTTGTTCCTAGTGTATGAAGCATTTTCTTACAACGCAGAAATGCTCAAAGCAGGCAGTACTAAAGCGGGGCTGCCCAAGCCAGGAACCCAGGAGCGGGTAAGACGCACCTCCCTGGCTTCTCCATCCTCCACTTCTGCAGCCATGAAGACCTCCAGATTCTCCAGCATGTCCGCCTCTGATCAACGCAACAGCAAGGTGAGCTGTAAGCACTCCTTAGTCATCACTCGATACCTTCCAAATGAAGTGCGATTAAGTTATTTCTCAACATCACTTCCTAGACATTAGACCAAAATGTTTTTCCTGAACAGTTGAAAAGAGCCAGCAGTGACGATGCCTTAGCAAAGCCTGCTCAGGGAGCTGCTGCCTCAGGATCTAGAATGAAGAAGACTGTGACCACAGGAGCCATCTCCGACCTAGCAGAGGCCCGCCCCCGCAGCATCTCAAGTAGGAGAACTTGATCTTTGACGAGCATCTTCTGTTTCTTTTGTTGGACTGTCTAACTGTGGACTTGAATTATATACAAATACCCAGTAGGTGGCTCCAGGGCTTTGTAGAAGTTTCCACTCTCAAGACACGCTCATATCTGGAAACTTGAAGGAAAAACCTGTGGTTGACCACAGTCTCCTAGCCCGCCTAGCTTGCTTGGCTAAAAACACGGCTAACAATTTCCCCTGCATGACTGTCAACTTCGGTCTTTTGAACATTCGCTCCCTCACAACCAAGTGGGATCTTGTCCAAGATCTTCTCATCAATTGTGAGTTGGATTTCATATGCTTGACTGAAACATGGCAAACTCTGCAGGATTTTACTCCCCTTAATGACGCTACCGAGCCGGGGTTTATTTACATCGCCAAACCACGTGACTCGGGCCGCGGTGACGGTTTCGCAGTGATTTATCACGAGAACTGGAGATATCACCAGTGACTGCTCCAGTGTTTGAATCCTTTCAATCCTCAGTCTGTCAGTTTTCTGCATCAAACCCAACTATCATTGCCACCATTTATCGCCCATCTAAGCCCAATAAACAGTTTATTCTCCTGCTTTTTGACACATCTCTCATTACTTACAAAAAACATAATAATCCTGGGTGACTTTAATATTCATTTGGACAAAAGTAAGAACTCTACTACCAAAGACTTTGTATCCTGTCTGGACAGTTTTGGTTTCCATCAGCATGTCACCGTTCCCACCCATACCAAAGGACATATTTTGGACCTTGTTTGCTGCTCAGGTGTCCTACCAGATGACTGCAAAGCAGATCTCTTTCAACTGTCGGACCACTCTCTAGTAACATTTAGTGTCAATCTTTCATCCCCTGGATCAAACCCCCCACGCAGCATCACCTACCGAAAAATCAACAGTATCAACCTGGATCAACTTTCCTCTGACATCACTAACCTCCCCTGTGCAGATGGTCTTCATAACCCGGATGAACTTGTTTCATATTATAACAACCACCTCCACAACATCCTGGATATTCATGCTCCACTCAGAACCAGAACTGTCTCCTTTTCCGTCACTGCTCCCTGGTTCACCCCCACCCTCAGACAACTAAAAGCTAAAGGACGTAGACTCAAAAGACTCTTCAGGAAAACTGGTCTCTCTGTCCACAAGGACATGTATCTCTGCCATCTTTCCCAATACAAAGACTCAATTTCTAAAGACAAATCTGACTACTTCTCTGCTCTAACTAACTCTCGTGAAGGAAATTCTAGGGCCTTCTTTTCCCTTTTTTCTAAAATGTCACAACCCATGAACTCACTACCACCCCACCTGTACACCTCTGACTTCTGTGATACTCTAGCTTCCTTTTTCACTTCAAAAATAGAAAACATCCATAAGGAACTTCAAGCAAATCCATGCTCCAATCTCATTTCCCCAGGACCACTCCAACTCATGCTCAACATTTACTTTGCCATCAGTCAACCAAATTGCTGAGCTACTTCAAAATTCTAAATCCTCAACCAGTCAACTTGACCCACTTCCTACAGTTTTGGTCAAGGCCACTCTCCCCTCCCTGTCTTCTCTCATTACCAACATTATTCACTCATCCCTCACAACTAGAATTGTTCCCCCTGCTCTCAAAAAAGCTGCTGTTACACCAATACTCAAGAAACCTGGATCAGATCCCTCCAACCTCAATAATTTCCGCCCCATTTCTAATATTCCATTCATCTCCAAAATTCTTGAAAAAACTGTTGCTGCTCAACTTCATATGCATCTTTCTTGCAATAATTTATATGAACAATTCCAGTCTGGCTTCCGCCCCCTTCATAGCACAGAAACGGCCCTCCTTAAAATCTCCAACGACCTTCTCCTTGCTGCTGATACTGGCCTACTCTCCATCCTCCTTCTGCTCGACCTGTCCTCAGCCTTTGACACCATTTCTCACGCCATCCTCCTAGATAGACTAGCTGCCATAGGCATCACAAACATACCCCTCAACTGGTTCCACTCATACCTCTCAGGTCGCACCCAGTTTATTCAGCTGAAAACATTCACTTCCCACACAGCTCCTGTCACTGCATGTGTGCCCCAGGACAGAGCCCTGGGACCCCTGCTATTTATCATCTATCTTCTACCCCTCGGTCAAATCCTCCTTAAACACAAGATTCAAGTTCATTGTTATGCTGACGACACCCAGCTCTACATCTCCACCAAACCAGATTGTACCAAATAGTAAATTATTGTGCAGTACAATCAACCATCAGAAGTTTACATTCATAAAGACATGTCGAACACAGGATTACTAAATATTAAGAGATTCCCTAAAAGGGAGTGGGAGGAAGTGAATTTATATAATCCCACCCAAGCTCAACTATACCATTTCCTTTACGTGTATTATCATTACCCAGTTCATAACTTAAGATCAGATATTTATATCTTTCCAAAATAGATTCAGGTTATTATGAATCCTCAAGTAACAATAAATCACATGACTATGTAAGTAGATGTAACACTATTTCAGACTTTGTCATTGCAGATGCAGATCTATTATCAAAATTCCGACAAAATATGCAGATTATTTTTAATTAGAAAAAAAAAAAATAAAAATCAAGTATCAAACATTAACAAAAATGTATATGTATGCAGATTATTTTCCATTGGAGGAGACATTAATGTGATTTTGAAATCAATGATCTCGTTATTGCCTTGCTCTTTCACTTCTGATCTCTTCCACAATGTCAGTGAGAGGAGCTAGTTTAGCTTCAAGTGCCAGCAGTGGAGCTAACTTAGCTTGGAGGTCTTCAAATGCCTTTTTCAGCTCGGCAACTTCAGATGAGTCTTGATTATTCTTCGGGGCCATGGTTAGCTCTCTAATTTCTCTATAACTCTCATAATGACTAATTTTTCTGTAGAAATTCTGTGATATTTCAAGATTATAATTGCCTAAAGCTGTCGAAGGACTGGAGAGAACTTGGAACACACGTCTGCTAGTGACCTGGAAACAGAAAAACAAACAAAAACAGAACTATGTGCTGTGGCACACTGGTTGAAAAACACTGTCCTAGAAGAAAGACTTGGTGATTAAACAATGATGTTATATATCGCAATTAGTGATGCACAATATTGATTTTTTACAACCAATATTTTCTGGACTCTAACAGCCAATACCAATTATCAACCAGCATTTTTTTAAATACTTAAGAAAAAAAATGACAAGTACAAAATAAGAGTGTATGGCTCTTATGTATTCCAACAAATTTGTAGAGATTGTTTTACCTGCACATGAATTTAACAGGTAGTACAAACACTATTAGCTTTTTCAGTCTGCTAAACATCTGTAAATAGTGCATTTCAGTGGTCAGAACAAATGTTAACACTTAAATAGCAATGTAACGATGACTTTTTTAAAAAAAAAACAAGAATGCCCAATATAATTACGTGAAAAAGAAATACTTAAATCTCAAAGTGCAAAAATTAATGTTTTGTTTTAAACTGATGTGCAAAATCATTGTTTGCTGTATAGAAGTGAACATTTCATAAGCATAGACATATGTTTGGATTGTAACAGATTAGATTCAAGTGCACCTCTCTGCTAGAATCTGGTGTCTTTAGCACGGTGTTTGGATATATTAATGCTGTTTCCGCCCTTTCTGTCTGCATCTACTTTGGATAAAAACAGACTCACTTCCGACTTTTCTGCTAGCACCAGCTCTGCCATGCATGTGTGTTTGTGGTCTGGGTGTCAGCGCCAGAATGTGTGTGTGTGTGTGTGTGTGTGTGGGGGTGTGGGGGGGGTTGAGATGTGTGTGAGTGTGCGCTGTGAGAGCAGCCCCTCCCTTACAAAGTGCAGCTCTTACAGCAGTGAGGGAGAGATGGAGAAATGCTCCGTCTTTGTTGTGCTTGTTGTGTCCGTGCTGTTGTCGGACCGCTATGCTAGCAAGTTAAGCAGTACTGATAAGGCTGAAACTTTTGGGGGGAGCAGACAAGTTGTAACACAAGTAAATCCTAAGTAGTGGGTGAGGAAGCGTCGGCACTTTAAGCATTTTATTATCGGTTCATTTTATCTGCAAATTTTTCTCCTATCAGAATTATCGACGTGATGTCATAATGTCCAATATCGGCTGATAATTATCGGTAACCAATATTATCGTGCAACCCTAATCTTATTAGACTTTTGTTTAAAAGGTTAGATATCAACACTCTCCAGTTGCAAGCATTTTATCCTCTCTGGCGATTAAGGGTTAGAGGGTTAGTCGCCACGCGGCGAATAAATGTTTGTGTTTAATTAGGTTCCTTAGCTCTCCTTGTCAGTGAATTTCTTCTGTCATTCTCCATCGTCTGCATGCGAGTTAAACAAGCATTCACGAGACACCCCCATTCCTGCAGTCACTTCATCTCAGTGTGTCGTTTTTAGCAGCAGAACATACAGTGATTTTTGACAGCATCCAGAGTCAGAACTGGAGGATAGACCCGCTGGACCCACAGCAGCAACCAAAAGTGTCATAAAAAGTGTAGATTTGGAGACGATGCTGTTGCATAACATGATGTTAATGTTACTATGCTAACCAGCTGTTCTGTGTGTCAGTTATATTTCATCATGTACAAGTTAAAGTTGGACAATATTGTCACAGGCCGGACTTTAGGACATGGACGATAAATAATTCAAAATGTATTAATAGAAAATGTATTTTAAAAAAAAGCTATATTTTCCAAATAGTAACGGAATGTGAATTAGCAGTGTGCAGTGCCGAATCCTCCTTTCCTCCTTCTCTCTTGAGAGTGCTGCAGCTTTAAAAAGTAACCAAACCATCAGAACGGCCAGTCAAACATCCTCTGATACATACATGACTGCACATCCCTGGTTAAATACACTGAGCACTACTGATGTGCGAGTCACTTCACTGACTCGTGAGTCATGATTCGTCTCCTCCACTGACTCATTGACTGACTTGTTTAATTCCACCACTAACAGCTTGTAGAAAAATGTCCTGTGTATTATTGTAAGATGACTATTTTTCCTGTCAGCTATAAGAGGTAACTAAGCTTACAACACAACAGAAGAGTCTGTAGCTCTGAGCAGCACGCTTTGCTAAAAACACGCTGCAGTTCCTCACCGCTCCCTTCCTGAAGAGCTGTGAGCCAGCTCTCTGAGTCCGGGCTTGAGTCAGGATTCATAACTCTGAATGATTCATACCATCACGAGTTTTAATGCTATAAAAATATTGAAAATGTATAACCTACTCAAACCTTAATATCTGATCCAACTGAGTCACCAATGGGTAAAATCTACTTCTCCCATGGACATAGTAACAACAAAAAATACAATGATTGTATAAAGTGAATCTCAACCTTATTTTACACTTTATTGGAACCAGTTTATTTCAGATATAAATTGGACAGTTGTTTGATGATCTCTCATAAATATCTCCTAGTAATTAAAGTCAAAGAGATATCATTTAAAATTCTTCATAAAATCTACCCAGCAATGCACTTTATGACAATATGTTAGAAATATATTGATGTTAATTGAAATTTTTGATGTTAGCTGTAATGTTTGTGATCATTCAGAAGCTGCACCTCATCTCTTTTGGCACTGTTTGAACACTCACATGTTGGAAGGAGTTTAGTAGATTTACTGTTGACCATATCTTTAAAGATTTCTCTTTAGGTTTGGAAAATGTACTACTTCATAAAAGCATGGCAAGATCTTTTTTAAAAATATATGTATTCTTCTAGCAAAATTCTACATTCATAAGGTGTAAATTCAATCAGAAAACACAATAATTTCCTCACTTTCTAAAAGATGTAAATTTCTAAATGAAATCAATATCACACTCCTCTAGCAGAAAGGCTCTCAAAACTATTGATTCTTGTGACTATATTTTTGCACAAGTATTCCCCCTGGCTGCTTGTTTTTTTGTTTGCTGTATACTGCAATTGTCATTTGTAATTTTGTATACTATCCAATAAAATTGTATAAAGAAAAGGAATCCCTGAATGAGGGCTTTGCCTCATTTCGAGCTGAATCGCATGAACAAGTAGCCTATGATTCATAACTCAGAGCTCACTGGATCACTGAACAGCGTCTCGCTTCACTTAAAAAAAAGCCCTTGTCAAAACAAACAAAAAAATATTGAAAACAAAATGTTTTTACGTTGTTTTAAGTGAAAAATTCTTCCAATGGAACTAGTAGATTTTGTCTTGGTAAGATTTCATAAAAAAATGTTTTGAAGATTTAAAGAGGACACACCATGATTTTCTTAAGCCTTTCAGAATGAACTATATCCATATTTATGATCATATTTTTCCTTTGAACCACTAAAAGAAACAAATTATTTATGAAATATTAATGATTTTTCGTGATCCTACCCAGAATTAAAACGACTATTCCTGAAGCTCCGCCTGCCGCTGGGTGTTACTGCACTGCAGTCCATTTCATGATGTCATCATGACGGTGGTGGTGGTGTTTGTGGTGGTGGTGGGGGTGGGGTCTTATAGGAGCCCGCATCTAAAGCAAAGACTAGGGATGTCCCGATCAGGTTTTTTTGGGCCCGATCCGATTCCGAGTCATTTGATTTTGTGAATCTGCCGATACAGAGTCCCGATCCGATACTTTTACAAGACATTTAAAACATGGATAAATTGAAGAAACAGATTAGTGTTGTCCCTTATTTATATTTTAATAACCTTCTTTTATCATTAAAAACTTAAATGAAACACTTCTGTGAAGTAGCTTTAATAAACAAGTAAAAATATAGCAAATATAAACTAGGAAAGAAAATACAATTTTCTTGTTATATAAGTGATAATTAGTCATGTGAGAAAGTTTAGTGACTTTAGCTTTAACATCTTTAGAGCTATTGAACATTTTTGACCAAATGTGATTCCTGTCCTCATTTAAAATTCTTAAAAATAAATTATGATTTTGTTTTAGCATAAAATTGATGAGTGTTCATGAATAGCTGATATCATTATTAGTTTTAATTTATTAGTTTTATTTATTTAGTTATTTTTAAGATTATTTGCTTATTTTTTAAGTTCCTAAGACATCACATTTTCGGTTTTATTACCACAATAGTTAATTTTTTTAACTGTTATTTCTCTGTCAGATAAATAAAACAGGCATATCAAAGGACAGCTCGGGTCCTAAGGAGTTAAATCACGGCGCTAGCCATTGCTATCATATATAGAGTAGATGCCGCATTGGCTGCTGGAGCGCAGGAATTGCGGCTGCCATCTTGGACCGGTCGTCCTGTCGCCAAGACAAAACAAAAAAATAAAGAAGACAAACACAAGATGCCTGAGCATTGTGCGGCATATGCCTGCTCAAATCGGCAGACTATTGAAGCCAGGGATCGGGGGATTACCTTTCACAAGTAAGTTTGAACATTTTTATTGGTTTCTATTACTATTAAGCGCAGAATAAATGATAAATTATGCCAACCCATGTGTACTGGATCATAGCTAAATGTATGATGTTTGCAACAAAAAAAAAAATTTGAAAATCGGTTGAGTATTCAGCGAGTTATGATCGATTAAGCGCGAGGACTCTTCGTTGCGCCTGTCAAACAGATTACAACAAGTGGAGAGGCCGACTGGTCCAAGATGGCGGCCCCGCGGCTCGTCAGCGCCAATAGGAAGTAACGGTCGATGCGGCATCTACTCTCTATTATATCTATGGCGCTAGCATGTAGCAGTTAGCAGCTGCTGTTTAGCCATCTGTCTGCAGCAAGAAGAGCTTCACATTAAAAAGAAAAAAAATACTGTCTTTTTCTGTTGGAATACCTTTATAGGTTGTTGTTTGAGTTATGACAAACCAATAGAGACACTTGCTGTCAGTTTAAAGCGTTTTTAAAAGAGTTATTGGTCCCAGAAGTTAGCTTTCTAGCTAGCTTTGTTTACAAGTTAACCTTCTGCTGGAGCTGCTGCCGTTTTCTGCTGCGTTTTCTGGTGATGACATTTTGTGATCTTTTCATGACATGCAGACTTCTAGTGGATGATTTATCCGGAATGATAAGATGAAATATAAAGCTCTGATCATGATGAGAATAAATGAAATATCCGATCTTGATCGGACAAAGGAGTCCGATTCCGATCGAGTCCCAAATCACGTGATCGGCCCCGATTTCCGATCACGTGATCGGATCGGGACATCCCTAGCAAAACCATCATTTTGAGCTGGAATTTATTGAAGACAGGACGCAACTGGAAAATATTCGGTATTCTGCAGCTAAAATGAAAGTTTTTTTCTGATTACCCCTAACTCAGTGGAGAAATTGAGTGTTGTGTTAGTCTGGGGGCAGAGCTGTCAGAGCAGACTCTTCCTGTAAGGGGCGGTCTCACTCTGTGACATCAGATTGTGGGAACCCGCTTGTTTTTGTGGATATGGGAGGGGCTGCTGTTGAGAGTGCATGTGGCAGTTTCACCCATCTGAAACTCCACACAGGAACTCACACATGCACAACATACAATCAGGGACCAAGCTAATGCCAGTTGGGTGGGTGCACACACTCTACTGCAAAACATCTAAGCAAGATCCCTGATAACACTACAAACACACATGCACACAGGTTTCAATTCCTTTATTATTTTGGGTGCTTTGTTTGGATGTATTATGTTAAATGTTTTTTTCTGTTGCTGACTTATGTTTGCTTACCTTTCAGTTGTATTTCCTGGTCAAAGGACCCGAGCTCTGCTTTTGGTGGGCTTTTGTAGTGCCTGACCAAAAGTCAGTCATTAAGCCCAAAGTGGAACAACCTGGTCCAGGGGATGGGCCATGTACTATAAATTGCCATGTTCACTGTGTTTGAGAGGGGTGTCTAATGTTGGCTTCAATGAGGCTGTTGCCTGCTGTTTAATAAATATAAAAGTATTTTTTATAGACACAAGTGTATGTCTGTTGCTTTTGCCTTGGACCTGCCGGTCGCACTCTGGACCAGAGTGTGACAGTGCAGGTTTTTAGAGGATTACTCATAAATGCAGGAATGGATCAAAATACCCCTTTGGGGTTCTTCATAGTGAGGAATGAACAGAATAATACACTAAAAACCTCAAAAAGTTGTTTTTTTTTTTTTTATGGTAGGGCCCCTTTAAGACAAAACTAAATCTTGAACTTGGCTATAAATACTTATTTTAAGGTATACTGCACTGGTAATTGGAACTATCATGCAACCTGCCATTGAAGTGTCTTATTGGCCAAACACACCTGATCCGGGTAATCAGCAGCAGATAAGTCAGGGTTTCAGGAAAACCAGCTGGAGGCCGGCCCTCCAGGACTGACTTTGGACACCCCTGCCTTAGAGGTTGATTGACGACTCTAAATTGCAACAGACTGGTGATCTGTTCAGGGTTTACCCCGCCTTTGCCCAACAGTTGCTAAGATAGGCTCCAGCAACCCTGTAATCCTGAAAGGGATTCAGGTGGTTCTGAAGATGGATGGATGGTATAAAAAAGGATATTAAGTGGCAAATATAACATTTCCTTTCCATCTCTGAAGGTATCCACTAAAGCAGTGCTTCTGTTTTAAAGGGGTTACCAAACCCTCAATCCACTTTTTTTGGCTGTTTTCAACTCTAAATGGGGCTTCAAAAGTACTGTCTGTTGGTTGTTGCCAAATTTTTGACAAATTAAAATGAACTTCTTTAATTCATGAAAATATAGTCTAAAACCACGTGTGGTGCCATCTATAGGTTGAAACGAGGTATTGCAATTGAATTTTGTGATTGGTCAACTGGCTTGAGTCTCAGAAGTGTGAAATCGCAATGCTCTGAGCTCTAGCATAAAGGCCACGCCCATCTTTGATTCTGTTATGGTCAGTTGTTAGCTTTAGCACGGACCATAGCCAGGTGTATTGCTTTCAGCTGTCAAAAATCTTCTGGCTTACACAACTTTCTAGTGGACTTGGAAGTTAGGAAACAGAGGTTGAGTGCAGTTGGTATTATATCCAGCAAACTCTGTCCTGGTGATGAATTTAATGAACGTTTCACTCTGGATTGTGTGTTTTTTTTTTTTTTTAACATGTTAACTTTTATGCTAGCTGCATTTACCACTCTCAGACTCTCAGACCGCTGCCAGTTATTGCAAAAGCAGCTTCTTGATTATTTCTATATTTTAATGGATTGGCCCTTGACTATTCACTGCTATAGACAGAAACGTGTGCGCACGGACGCCATTTGATGCACTGAGTCGCGTCAACAGAACACAGCTGTTTCAATGAAAGACATGCAGACATCAACCACAAGGCTAGCTCCCTCATTTTTCAACCGATTTTCACAAAACATGGCTCAAATTAAAGCTTAGAAACTGGACACCCCCAGGTGTCCAGGTCTCGGTGGTGCGGGTTCTGGTCCTTGCTCTCGAGAACTAGTCCTCTCCAAAAACTCCACCAGTGGGTGTGCCTGGTCGGGCCCTGTTTACATCACTCCTCCGGGGCCTCCGTTTCTCCTGGGAGCCCCTCTGCTCGGCGGGGGCCACTGCCTTGCTCCCCCCCTGGACCTTTCGCAGTGGGGGCGGGCGGTTTTCTGGAGCATGTGGGTGGGTTTCCCTTGGGGGGCCCTGACCCGTACCTGGGGTGGGGCGGGGGGATGCTCGGCGCTGCTGGGTGGTGGTGGGCTGCTCTTCTGGGGTTGGGGGGGCTTTCCAGGGGTGGGGCCTCGCGTTGGCCCTCCTGCCGCGGTGGGGGGGCTGCTCCTCTGGCTGGGCTGGGGCCTGTACTCTCTGTGTTCCTGTGCCTTCCTGCTCTCGTGTGTGGAGGGCCTCTGCCCTGGTGGGCAGGGCCTCTCCCCGCGTGCCCTGGTCTTTATGTTTGGTGGGATTGCCCGGCGGGTGGGTTCTCTCTGCGGTCCTGGGGCGGGTGTTGGGGGTGCTGGTTGCTACTGCCCTGGTGGTGGATCTTGATGTGGGGATGGCTGGGTGCTCTCCCCCAGAGTACATTCCATCATTATACACATTAGGAAACCATAAACACTCACCTGAGCACAGGTGTCAGCTCACCTTTGCACTAATAGTTTGCGTGACCGAATGAAAGGCTTTATTTGTGTCGATTTGTATGATGAAGTGTGTTTGAGCTGCAGTTATATTGTGTACATTCTGACTAAATATTGAGACAATCTCAACCAACAGGTGTGTGTAACTACAGAGTGTGTGTGCAGACAGGCCCCACCCATTCTAGTTTACTATTTAGACCTGGATGTTTTAGGATGTTGTTTCCCTCTGT
>NC_050525.1:3038698-3041397 GCF_002922805.2 Oryzias melastigma | reverse complement strand
ATTGATGAAGTTCAATGGTATGACTGTCTTATAAACTTGACAAAGTGAAGTATCAAAGCCCAATTCCTATTAAAAACACCACCCCAAAGTGCTGTACAGAAGAACAAAATAATAATAACACTCATACACACATACAAAAAAAATGGATAAGCAACAACTTGTAAAAATGTACCATCATTAAAAAGAGAAACTAAATATTTTGTCATTTTTGCATTGAAGTTCTGTTCAGGCAAGTTCTGTGGAGAAACTTGCATCACTATCCATATATATTTATTTGTTTGAATTTTAATGGAACATAACAAAGACAACCCACTCTACATATTGAAGACCCAGTATATGCTACATAACCCAACAGTCTATCATAGATCTAAGCCACACCTCTGCTGCTCAGTCTGGCTCCAGTAGACCCGCCCCCTTTTTGGCATTTTTCAAATCTAGGCTGAGAATGGAATCAGCCTCCAACTGCACTATTTGATTACCCTTTAAACAGATGCACCACACAGACATACTGCTGTTTGCTTCTTGTTTGTGGGAAAATTAAAATGATTTTTGGAAGCTCAAAGACCTTTTTCCTTTTGTGTGTTGCAACAAGCGGAAGAGGCAATTTATTAGAAAATTAGAGACATGAGTTACATGATCTCTACCCACCAAAATGCACTGGCTGTCCTGCCTTCCCTGCTCCTTCTCTCTGTCTCCCTCTGCTTGCTGTGAGGGCTGGATCATCCCACTGTTGTTTAACTTGGATTGGTGAGGGGGTGGAAGGTGGAGTTTTCTTGTGCTTGTGGGTTTGCCCCTGAAAGCCACACCTCCTCTGACCTGCTTCCATTTATCACAACCTTAATGAAGTGTACACTGAGCTGGCTGGGTGGCTGCCTGTCAGCATGACGCACAATCACCATCCTGGGGGACAGACGCACTTTCACACGCATCCACAGCCGCGTCCTGATGAGACACAAAATCTGCCTCTCCTCATACTCTAACCACATGCCCATACTCAGCAATACAATCTGTGGTACGCGAGGAGACACGCAGACGGAAGGAAGGAATCGGACATCTTCCATGGCTTCATGTGAATGACCCGTGGTGATGGAATACTCCAAGCTCTGACAACATGGTTCTCCCCTGCAGTCACGGATTCTTGGATTAGTGTGTCGCTGTGTGGAAGCGGACAGACATGGGGAACACGGGAGGAAGGCTGGAAGAAACCGAGTCAGGTCTGGTTTGTTTATCGGGATTTGGCGGAATTCATTTCTATTCTGTGTGTCTGTTCTATGGATTAGAACAAATGAGCCCATGTCCCATCACGTCATGTTTGAGTTCATCAAGACAAACTTATTGTTCAGACTAGATGAACTTGAACAAAGAAATGACTAAATCTGCCCTGAAGATGTGAAGTTGCATTCATGGCTTATGAGTTATTTGACTCTCCTGTAATGAATGTACAGACATATTTTTAAATATCAGAACAACTTTGTTGTTTCTGTGCTCTTTCCTCACAGCTCTGAACGTTTGCACTCGTGTGTGAACTTTAGATGGCAGGTGGGAGAAAGTGCTGAGTGGGATTTACCTGACAGTGAACCTGAGAGAACCTGCTACATTTTCTTCACAGCACACTCAGCATTTACAATAACTTTTACATTTTTTATGAGCATTTTGGCTTTATCCTTGTCATTCAGCATTTTAGCTATTTTAAATCTTTGGGTATTTTTGTCTCTAATTTAATTTAAATCTAATTTAAATCTTGAAGATGTGGCCTGTTTGTATCTCTTCAGGTTTAACATTTTTTTCTCAAAGGAGCCCATAGTTCAGCTTTCTTTAAACAATGGAGTTACCAGTGGTAAAAGTAGCTTACAAATAGTTTTATAAATAAATACTTGATTTTTTTTTATCAATGTATGTTCTACAATTGAAAATATGTCATTGTCATATGATTAGGTTTGTAGTAATGTTTTAAGGAAGAACTTTTAGGTAACGTGCTGTGTTCACAACAAACGTGATTCACACGTCAAATTTGCGTTGGCTGCTTCCATGTGGATGTGTGGGAAACTTGCTGCTCAACGCCTGTTCAAATAAAGTTTCATAAATTGGATGCCCGTACTCATGTGGAAGGAGCTACTGCCAAATGTCATTAGCTGATTGCTGCATGGAGTGGTTCGTTCTCCTTGCAAGTGTTTTTAAACTAATCCTTCTCTTCTCTTTCTTACAGTCACAGAGAAAAGTTTCAGGGGTTTTAAATCTATCAAGCGGTGTCTGTGTTTATCTCATTTACAATCCATGGATACATGGATTAGGACAGGGGTCACCAACACGTCGCCCGCGGGCACCACATAAGTCGCCCGCAGGTCTTTTCTAAAAATAGCGCAACTCACTTGTGAGCTGCTCGAAAATTTTGTTTTTCCCGCAGCGTCAAAGCGGTTTAGAAATTGCGGGTCATACGGAATCGCGCAGCTCCTCCCCCTTTCCTCATCGCCTCATCTGCAGACGCACTTTGCAGCTTGGAGCCTGAAGTCTCATGAGCGCGAGCGCAGTGACAGAAACTTGAATTTATGTTGTCGTGTTTTCAAACAGAAAAAAGTCAAGATGCTTATTTGTTAGAATGCTTTTTTCTTTTAACCGCTGAACAGACTTCTCTCTCTTCTGTGTCGAGCTGCGCTGCACGCGCCCCAGAAAGAGCTGTGACGTCACCCACATGCTCCTTT
>NC_050525.1:3010219-3037085 GCF_002922805.2 Oryzias melastigma | reverse complement strand
GTTTCTGAATGGTGCGTTCACTGAGCCCCGGATATCGGCAGTAAAACGAAGCAGTTTATCAGAGAAAACATAGAACACCAGCACTGATACGGATATAATCGATTGATTAAATAGTGTTGAAGAGTTCTCTGAAAAACTGATTTGTTGTGCTGCGGATTGTTTAAAAATGACAAAGACTGAGTTGGGCCGAGTGGCTGTTCGCTTATGTCCTTAGCTCAGTGAACGCACCGTGCGCAGATTCTTGTCTGCTGTGGGATCTGTCAATCAACCTGTTTGGAGGTTTAAGGAAAATAAAGTGACGGGTTCATGAGACTGAATTAAAGCGTTTGAGGAGCGTACATCCACTAATAACAGTTATAATTAATTAATAATTGATTAATAAGTTATAATTTTGTTAAAAACATTTCATTTGGTCATTACCTCAAAATCTGACAAGATCTGTTGAGATTAATAAAGTTCTGAATATTGATATCTGTTTACTAGCTTGTTGTCATTATTGATAATTATGCTAAGAAATCAGAGTCTTCACATAGAGGAGTATCATTATTCATTATTAATCATGTAGAACTAAAGGCAAACTAAGCAAATTTATTATTTCAAACTGGTAGCCCTTCGTATGATGGGAGGGGGTGTCATAAATAACAAATAAATAATTATAATAAAAACGTGTTGTTTATTAGAAATATTTCCCTGTATGACAACGTGAAGGAAAAATTGAACTTTTTTTGAACATTTGAAAAAACATCCTCATAATAACTCCAGAATCTACAGCATAAGTCTCCACATAAGAAGTGAACCAGTTTCTGCAATCTTATTTGTTACTTTTTCACAGTCAATGGACATGAGATTTTATTTTTCTGTTGACATGAGCATAAATGCCTCCAAGTGGTCCAGACTGAGCATGCTCCAGCCTGTTTTTAATGAACTTCAGAATGGAGATGGTTCTCTGACATGAAACTTGGGAAAATAAAAGCTGAAGGAGAATGTGAATGTGAGCCCAATATCTGGGTATCCATCTGTGAAAACGTTATATTGTGTCAGTATTAGGGCTGGGAATCTCAGAGTCACGATACGATAAGATGTGATTCACGATACATGGCTCACGATAACAACAGTATTGCAATATGGTGAACATTGCAATAATCAATGTTACCTTGGTAATTTATGAAATAACTATTTTAAACACAAATGTATCTTTTTATTTTCTTCTAAATCTTTTTTAGAATAATTTAAGACACAATATATCAATTTTACGCCCTTTCTAACATTAAAATAACATTATCAAAAAATACTAACATGTGTTTACCATAATTACAAACATTTTTAGGTGGTAAACAAATAAGCTAATAAACAAAGCTCTAGTTAAGAACCAAAATGAAGAGTAAATCAAATGGCCTCACTTCAAAGAGCAATAAATGTGCAAAAAAAAAAAAAAATCATATGGTTCAAAGTCAAATTCACTTTAATTTTACATTTACATTAGACAATTTGTTATTGTTGTGGAAACAACAATAACAAATTGAGGCAACCTATGAACTTTCAGCGTGTTAATATATATGTTAATTGTTTTTTTAAAGTGCTGCCATTTGGTATTCAATTCCCCCTCCTTTTAGTAAAATTTCCTGTCCTAATCAACACTTTAATCACGTGCTCCACGTGTGTACCACTATACACACCTGTTGGATCAATAACGCCGCTAGACGTCTCATTTGGACGGTCAGACGCTGCACACGCCTGCGCTACAATTTGGTGTGTTCAGGTTACTGCTGTTACCGCCCTCACAATCCGTTACATTAAAACAGCGCCCTGTCTGCATGTATTTTAGAAAAAGACAGACACAGCTCGGACCCTTTCGCTCGCGGCCGCTCTGCCTCCCACATGTTCTCACCTGTGGAGCGGGTGGAGAGCGCGCGCGTGGAGTCCGCCCCCCCTCCCCACTGCAGAGGAGCAGCGGAGAAAGTGACTGAACCCGCGGCACTATGTTTTTAGGCTTTTAGCGGCCCGTACCGCTCGTTCCCATAACCACTGTTGCTTCCTACACATTTCTTTACTCGTTAATCATCCGTCTGGGCCGCAACCGCTTCTCTGTCCAGCCCATAGACCGTCTAAATAGAGCGTTATTCACGTCAATGGTCCGGCCCGGACATTTAGGTAAAGCGCACTCTGGTGGACTCAACCAACTGTGAGAATTTAAAGGGGTGTTTATGTTAAATTGTAGCTCCAAAACTGACGGTGTCGTCTCTTAAAGGGACGGACGAACACTGCTACAAAGATTCATTCATAATCTAACGTGAATAGTTTTTCCATGACGCGAATGACCGGCCCATGAATGAAGCGGCCCACCGGGAATCATCCCGACTCTCCCGATTACCCACTTCGCCCTTGGAGTAAGCTATGCCATGTCATTTGCTATTTGGGAAACTGAGTCTTTCACTGCAAGGAGGCGTGATCATGTAATATGTGGCTGACCAGCATGTAGGTCACTCATTCATAACAATAACACCACGCTTCTCACTTCTTAGAACGGAGCTGTTAGCGCTTGGAAATACACAACAACATCGGTTTATAACTTTACAAACGTCATGCTAAAAACAAAAAAAGCATCACTTGCATTCAACAGACCTACCAGCAGATTTTTATGATTGTTGTGGCCTAAAACGGCAGATGTTGTGCAGCTTTTGTGAAAAGTTGAACAAAAGTTGTGATGTTTTTTTAATATATGTATATATTTTGAAAAGCACCCACAAATGTCAATTATGAATAATATTCACATTCTAATATTCCAACTCTTTTTATTGTGACACATGCACTAAATACTTCACCATCACCATATACAATGTTCCAGTTCTGTCATTTAAGCTGAATAGAATCATGAAACACGAGATAAACTTTTGAAACATATAAGTAAATGTATAATTTCCATGCCATTTGTACGCTCCACACCCGCACGCAGTCAGCGCTCCCCCTGCTGTGTGCGCGGGCTGGTTATCCAGCTTTGATCCTTTTGATCCAGTTAGCAGCTCAGAAAACAAAGACGCATATGGGTCTATTTGTATATGGGTGAATGCATCAGAATATAGCGGAGCAGAGAGACTTTAGCCCTCCCATTGCAGTTGCTGTGTGACAAACCTAAACTTCTTACAAACCACAGGTTTTTATCTATTCCTGATCCAACACAATTTGAATAAAGAAATACTCAGGAACACATTTTTAATCTTAAATTATTTAACACGTGTCCTCCATTATAAGCAAAATGCTACGAGAGTATGTTAAAAACACGGTTTTCTTTGGAGTGGGTCTTTGATGTCAAACATTAGCTCCGTATGCATGTGCAAACTGTCGTTAATCTGCTCAAAGAATTCAACTATTGGCCCTAAAAAACTTTACCCACTTGTAAAAAGCGTTTACTTACGCCGCACGTTCGATTGGAATAAATCATTTTTGACACCCACAGATAGGGATGTCCCGATCACCTGATCGGAAATCGGGGCCGATCACGTGATTTGGGACTCAATTGGAATCAGACTCCTTTGTCCGATCGGGATCGGATATTTAATTTATTCTCATTATGATCAGAGCTTTATATTTCATCTTACCATTACGGATAAATACTCCACTAGAAGTCTGCATGTCATGAAAAGATCACAAAATGTCATCACCAGAAAACGGCTGCAGAAAACGGCAGCAGCTCAAGCAGAAGGCTAATGTAAATGTAGGGGACACATCCTTATTTCGCCTCCGGGTGGTGCTGTTGCACCTTCATGTTCCTTTTTTACCCTCTGGGGACGCTGTAGCTCTCCTGCAATCTTAGCGGGCTTCCCCTTTCTGCTCAGTTTCCTTTGTGTTGTTGTAAGAAAATAAAGAGCAACAAGGTCTGCCACAGATTGTATCCGTCTGGTGCCTCTTCTTCCTACAAACACGGCCACCCGCAGTACATCGGGCTGCAAGGAGGAGGGGCTGCGTGTGGACGTAGAAAGACCGGGCTACATCTATGGTGCCGTGACCCGGATCTGTGGCGCGCTCAGACCAAAACGGGAGGATCCAGAAAGGAAACGGTGGTTTGAGCACATCGTGGAATTGTTTTACCACCACTTTCTTCTGACTGCAGAAGGCTGAGTATATTTTACCTCAGTTAAAAAAAAAAAAATTGTTGGATTGTTCTGAGAATTTCTAATATTTTGTTCTAATGTGATTTTGTTTCCCATTTACTGTTAGCTGTTCTAAAGTAATTGTGCTGAAGACCTTATACATTTTCATTGCTAAAAAAAAAAAAAGGGGGGGGGAACTTTGTGGATTGTTCTGAGATTTTCTGCTGTTTCATACTAAAGTTAAAGTCAAAAAGTTAAAGTCCCACTATTTGTCACGCACCTCGGTGTGTGAAATTTGTTCTCCGCATTTGACCCATCCCCTGGGGGAGCAGTGAGCTGCAGACACAGCCGCGCTCGGGAACCATTTGGTGGTTTAACCCCCCAGTCCAACTCCTTAGTGCTGAGTGTCAAGCAGGGAGGCACTGGGTCCCATTTTTAGAGTCTTTGGTATGACTCGGCCGGGATTTGAACCCACGACCTTCCAATCTCAGGGCGGACACTCTACCACAAGGCCACTAATGTGAATTGATTTTCCTACTTATTGCTAGTTTTCCTAAAGTTATTGTACTGAAGGTTTTGGTTGCAAAAATGTCTCACAGCTACTCAGAAACACCCAGAATCACTAGGGAGGGGGGACAAAATAACAACAGGGGCCCAGTCCAGATTTATGAACCACAAGTGGGAGCAAGTCAAACACCTCCACCTCCAATGCTGTCATTCTATGCAGACTCATACACCAATGCAGCCCCCTTGGCTGAACCAAAATATGACGTTTTAAGAAACCCAGGGCTAAACTACCAAACAAACCTCTTCAGCCCTAGCCAGCCTTTCATCCCCCATCTGAATAATCCTGCAGAAGTACATATCGCCATGCCTGAAAAAGACAGTTCAACTCTTCAGGATCCTTGTCATGTTGCAACATTGGCACTTCAGCCAGGAAAGACACCCTCAATGCTCATGCAAGCTATCACTTCTCAACATAACCAACACTATATACCACCCCAAGCCTTGGTGAGCCACTTACACTCCACCCCCCTGACACAAAGTGCAGCATTCCCTCAGAGGCCACCAACCATCCTTCAGCCAGCTGTCAGCACTCACCCTCAAATGATTACTGGGCCCAACTTCCATACCTATCCCAGCCAACTGAATGTTGCCCCCACGACGGGGGGTATGAATTACCACGCAATGGGTGAACGCTTAACACTAAGCTCCGAGCATGCAAATCCTCTTCAAGTTCAAGCTCCACACTCCTTCATTCCCAGCCACCAAGAAGCTCCACATTATGGGGTCTCCCCACACCCCCAAGTGGTTGTTCCAAATTCCAGCCTAAAGCATATCGCAAATCCTATCCAGATACATAACTCTGGACCTGCATGCACACCTTTTGCCAAACCTACAGAAACTTCACCTTCGATTTCCACCAAATTAAATCTACCTCCAACCACATTTGGAAGTTTTAAGCAAACTCACCAAGTCAAAAATGTCCAAACCTTTACGGGTTGGGTAGATGGTAGGATGCTGGTGAAAGATTGGATTCGCGACATGCAATATCTCCTTGATGCTATCGAACTACCTCTTCATTTGCGCTTTGCAACGGTTGTTCGGCACCTTAGCGGTGAGGCTAGGAAACTGATCCTGAATCTACCTTCTTGTCAACAGACTCCTGAAATGGCATTCGAAGAACTAAGAGCAGAGTACGGCGACACACATAGTTCCTTAGACCCCCTAGCCGACTTTTATGAAAGAGGCCAGAAACCAGGAGAGTCAGCCTGCTCATATGCCATTGCGCTTGAGGCAATTTTGCGCGCTGTGGAAGAGAGCCAGCACGAGGGAAGGGCATTTCCAGACAGAGAAAGTAAACTCACCCGTCAGTTTCTGAGAGGGCTTGTTGAAGAAGAAGTGTATCTAAGAATTGCACCCATGAAATCAAGGCTATTGAGCTTTAAAGAGTTGCAAGCTGAGCTGCGAAATTTATCACGGGAGAACAAAAAGTTTCTCATGCAGCACAAGGCAAAGAAAGTGCACACGCAAGTACAAGTAGCACCACAAACTGGATCACTGATGAGATCTGAAGGACCAAGAAGACATTCAGAATTGACAGAAATGAACGAGATGATACGACAATTAACCGTAACTCAGCAGGAACAAATGACAAGGTTGGCCCGGTTGGAAACAAAACTAGCACCACTAAACCCCCCACGACCAAACCAGCGCCCACCCAGGTTTGTGCCACCTGTAATTAGCGTGATATGCCACCGTTGTGGCGGTCCAGGACACATTGCGAGGGTGTGCAGGGCCACATTCCAAAGTTCTAACTTTGACAAAACCCCCCCCTCCGAGCCTGCTAATCTTCCAGAAGCGAATGCTACATCTCAATCGCAACCTTTAAACTACTAAAGCCCGTGGTATCTGGGGCTACCATGGGCAACTGTGACGGCCCCCATGAGGAAGCAAGCATGACTGGTACGAGCAGTGCTAAAACCCCACTTGTGGGACCAAGGAATGAAGAAGAGGTCGAAATAAATGGTGTGAAATGCAGAGCTTTAATTGACTCTGGGTCCCAAGTCACCACGGTTACGCACAGTTTTTGGCGCAACCACCCAGTCCTGCGTGAGAAGGAGCTGCAGCCCTCCAAGGTTCAAATTGAAGGTGCAGCAGGCCAGAGGGTGCCTTCACATGGCATGCTGCACATCAGAATAAAGGTCCTGAAAAACACCCATTTAACCGTACCCACCTTGGTAGTATCAGATTCAGACTATCGCTCGGCAGTCCCCCTCCTCATAGGTACTAATGTAATTCGGGCCTCTAAAAGTCAGTTTAAAGAAGCCTATGGTACTAGTTTCCTCCAGCAGGTTAGAGAAAACCACCCAGCTTGGCATTCAGCTTTACTGGAGCTAAGCAATGGGGAGAACCGGGCAACAGATGAAATGGTGGGTCCAGCTGTTTATGTGGGGCGCAAAGTCCACATTCCTGTTGGAAAGGAAATGGATCTACGGTGCAAAGTTAAAGGTGGACCACAAAAGAAGATATACACTGCCTTAATTGAAGGCAACACATCGCAGTGGTCCCCTCAGGATTTCCTGGTTGCCAAAGTTCTTGCAGATGTAAAAAGGGGGTGCGTTTCAGTCCGAGTGATGAACCTGTCTGCGCAAGAGATATTTATAAAACCAGGAGTCCATCTGGCCAACGTTTTGCTTGTGGACAATGTGGTTGACTTTTCTAAAACACATCTGCACAATTTACAAAATGTGGGTGCAGAAGGGTCAGGTGTGAGCCTTGATCAAGTCACGGCTGCCTTCGAAGTGGATTTGGATCATGCTGAAGTCGAAAATGAGCAGCAGTGTACCCTTCTAAAGGAACTCGTGGAGAAAAATAGAAACGTTTTTTCCCAACATGCTTTGGATTACGGACACACAAAAACAGTTCGACATGAGATTCCTCTCGTAGATACTAAGCCATTTCGCCTGCCATACCGCAAGATCCCACCTTCTCAGTGGCAGGATGTGAGAAAGTTGCTGACAGAAATGGAAGCCTCAGGGGTGATAAGGCCCAGCAAGAGTGCATATGCTTCACCAGTAGTTGTTGTTACAAAAAAAGACGGGTCTCTTAGACTTTGTATAGACTACAGGAAGCTTAACACCTGCAGCACAAGGGATGCCTTCCCCCTACCTAGAATCGAGGAAGCACTTGAGTCCCTGGGACAAGCAAAGTACTTCTCTACTCTTGATCTCACATCTGGATACTGGCAGGTGGAGGTGGCTGAGCAAGACAGACACAAAACTGCATTTAGCACTCCAATGGGACTGTATGAAGCAAACAGAATGCCTTTTGGCCTACAGAACGCCCCGTCCACCTTTCAAAGGCTTATGACATGTTGTTTTGGAGACCTTAATTTCACCCACCTTTTGATTTATCTTGATGACCTGATCATATTCTCCAAGACATTTGATGAACATCTGGAGAGGCTTCAGTTAGTGTTCAACCGCCTTTGTGAGCATGGACTCAAGTTGAAGCCTTCAAAGTGCCAGCTTGTGAGGAGGGAAGTTCAGTACCTGGGTCATTTGGTGTCACCAGAGGGCATCAAAACAGACCCAGAGAAGATTTCTAAAGTAAAAGCTTGGACAAAACCCACAAATCGAAAAGAAGTTTTGCAGTTTCTTGGGTTCACAGGATATTATAGGCGCTATGTAAAAGATTACTCTGCACTTGCAGCACCTTTGTATTGCTTGACTTCTGGAGACCCAAGGAAGAAGAAAAGAGGTGGGCCAAAAAGACAGGAACCTTCTCCACCATTTGTGTGGTCAGATGATTGTGAGCGGGCTTTCCAGTTGTTAAAGGAGAGATTAACAACAGCACCAGTACTGGGCTATCCGGATTATAGCAAATCCTTTGTGCTGCAGACTGATGCTTCAGGAGGTGGACTTGGTGCTGTGTTGGCTCAGATGCAAGACGGTGAAGAAAGGGTGATCGCTTATGCCAGCAGAGGTCTAACCCCACCTGAAACAAGGTATCCGGCACACAAACTGGAATTCCTGGCGCTGAAGTGGGCAGTCTCAGAGAAGTTCCACGACTACCTGTATGGACGACGTTTCTCCGTTTTAACTGACAACAACCCCCTGAAGTACGTAATGACTTCAGCTAAGCTGGACGCTACAGGTCAGCGATGGGTGTCTCAGTTATCCATTTTTGACTTTGATGTTCAATACCGAAGAGGTCAGAACAATGCAAATGCTGATGCTCTTTCTCGCATGTCCAACGTAGATGTTGTGGGGATATTGCAAAGTTGTCCACAGCATGCAAGTGTCACTGGAAGTGGGGATGGAGAAGGCTCTGGTCTCCAAGACACCCCAAGTCCTCCTGACGAGGCTGCAGATGGGCCCAGTACCAGCCACTCAGAAGACGGTCTACAGCATTATGGGGATGTTGGGACAGATGCTCTGCCAGTCATGACCACACAGGAGATTCGGGCTGCCCAGAAAGAAGATCCAGTCATTGGATATGTGCTACACCATCTAACCCGGAAAAGAAATCCCTCTTCTCTGCCGAGAACAGAAGAGGGCAGTATGACGAGAATCTTCAAGAAACAGTGGAAGAAACTGAGACTTAAGAATGGGATTCTGTTCCGACATGCCAAAGACAGTGAAAGAGGTGAAGTTGAACAATTAGTCTTACCTGAGAAGCTTCGAGCATCTGTCCAAACTGCCCTGCATGATGACTCAGGACACCTTGGCTTTGAAAGGACCCTAAAATTAATTAGGGAAAGATTTTACTGGCCAAAAATGTACAGAGAGGTCAAGAGTTGGTGTGAGCATTGTCCAAGATGCTGTCTCAGGAAGACATCCAGTGCAGGTCAGCGAGCCCCCCTTGTTAGTATTCACAGCAATGCTCCGATGGAGCTCGTCTGTGTAGACTTCCTAACCCTGGAAAAGTCGAAAGGTGGGATTGAAAATTTGCTCATAGTTACTGACCATTTCTCCCGCTATGTGCAGGCCTACCCCACAAAGGACCAAAAGGCAACAACAGTGGCCAAGGTGTTGTGGAAGAACTTCTTTTGCCGGTTTGGGTTCCCTGCAAAACTGCATGCAGATCAGGGTCGTAATTTTGAAAGTGCAGTGGTTAAGGAGCTGTGCAAGTGTACGGGGATCATCAAGTCCCACACTACTCCCTACCACCCCCAGGGCAATGGATCTACCGAAAGATTTAACAGGACACTGATGAACATGCTGGGAACCCTGGAACTGGACCAGAAGCAGAGGTGGCACGAGTATGTGGAAGCAATGACACATGCCTATAATTGCACTCGACACGACTCCACTGGCTTCACCCCATACTTCTTGATGTTTGGCAGACATCCCAGACTTCCAGTGGACTTGATTTTTGGGCTCCCAACCACCACAACTGCGAATGGGTACAGCGAGTATGTCCAGAACCTGCATGACTGCCTCTCACTTGCTTATGCTCAAGCCAACCAGTCTTCTCGACATGCTAAAGAGCAGCAGAAGAAACATTATGATGGCCAAGCGCAAAGCCAGGAGTTTCGCCCGGGTGATAGAGTATTGGTCAAAGTCTGCCACATTGAAGGGAGGCAGAAACTCGGAGATAAGTGGGAAGCCTGTCCATACATTGTGGTGAAGAGACAGCCAAACTTGCCGGTCTATGTGGTGAAACTAGAAAACGGTGAGACGGAAAGAGTGGTCCACAGAAATCTGCTGACCCAGTGCATGTTCCTTCCAGTTGAAAAGGAGGATGGAGTGACTATGGAAGATGATCTTCGAGGAGGACTGCAGCTACAGGAAAACTTTGATGATGGGAATGAAGATAAAGGATCAAGTGAAGAGGAAACAAATAATGAAGAGGACAAATTGTCAGAAGAAAATTGTAAAACAAATAAGGACGATTCGGATGAGGAACGTGACACGTTGTCAGATGAAAGCTTTGAAAGTGTAGAGAGGACTGTCCGGAAGAACCCAACAAGAATGCGCCATCTTCCAAAGAGAATGGCTGATTATGAACTCAGTCACAATTCGACAGAGGAGCGAAAGAAGATACAGAAGGGGTGGAAAGTGTTCCAAAAAGCAAAGAGGGCAGCAGCACGACACTAGAAGACAAAACACAATACATACAAAAAAAAAAAATGTTAGTGTTTGTATCTTCCTTATCGTTTATCTTATATTTTACTGTATTGATTGATTGCAATGGCTGATGACTGGGACGCCATCAATCACTGAGGGGGTGGGTGTAGGGGACACATCCTTGTTTCGCCTCCGGGTGGTGTTGTTGCACCTTCATGTTCCTTTTTTACCCTCTGGGGACGCTGTAGCTCTCCTGCAATCTTCGCGGGCTTCCCCTTTCTGCTCAGTTTCCTTTGTGTTGTTGTAAGAAAATAAAGAGCAACAAGGTCTGCCACAGATTGTATCCGTCTGGTGCCTCTTCTTCCTACAAACACGGCCACCCGCAGTACATCGGGCTGCAAGGAGGAGGGGCCGCGTGTGGACGTAGAAAGACCGGGCTACATAAACAAAGCTAGCTAGAAAGCTAACTTCCGGGACCAATAACTCTTTTAAAAACGCTTTAAACTGACAGCAAGTGTCTCTATTGGTTTGTCATAACTCAAACAACAACCTCTAAAGGTATTCCAACAGAAAAAGACAGTATTTTTTTCTTTTTAATGTGAAGCTCTTCATGCTGCAGACAGATGGCTACACAGCAGCTGCTAACTGCTACATGCTAGCGCCGTGATTTAACTCCTTAGGACCCGAGCTGTCCTTTGATATGCCTGTTTTATGTATCTGACAGAGAAATATAAGTTAAGAAAATTAACTACTGTGGTAATAAAACTGAAAAAGTGATGTCTTAAGAACTTAAAAAAATAAGCACATAATCTTAAAATAACTAAGAAAATAAAACTAATAATGATATCAGCTATTCATGAACACTCATCAAATGTTATGCTAAAACAAAGTCATCATTTATTTTTAAGAATTTTAAATGAGATCAGGAATCACATTTGGTCAAAAATGTTCAATAGCTCTAAAGATGTTAAAGCTAAAGTCACCAAACTTTCTCACATGACTAATTATCACTTATATAACAAGAAAATTGTTTTTTTTTTTCCAAGTTTATATTTGCTGCATTTTTACTTGTTTATTAAAGCTACTTCACAGAAGTGTTTTATTTAAGTTTTTAATGATAAAAGAAGGTTAATGAAATATAAATAAGGGACAACACAAATCTGTTTCTTCAATTTATTCATGTTTTAAATGTCTTATAAAAGTATCGGATCGGGACTCGGTATCGGCAGATACACAAAGTCAAATGACTCGGAATCGGATCGGGCCCAAAAAAACCTCATCGGGACTAGGGCCGGATCTAGGCATGGGCAAGGTGGGGCAATGCCTCCCCAAATTTCAGGACTGCCCCCCCAAACGTGATGCCATGCAAACAAGAAAAACAGAGCGCTGTCTGCTCTCTCTGGCTCCCATTCAAAGTTGCTGCTAGTGCTGATTGGTAGATTCTAGAGGGGGCGTGGCCTCTCACTTCACTCGGGTCCTCCTCTCTCACTCTGTCGCTCACGCACACACAGGCTCAGCGCCAGCGGCAGAGACACGCGGTTCTCTGCAGCAGAGCTGGGCAGAACTGTTTGGAAGTTTTTATCTGCCGTTTGTCGCTGAAATGACTCCATTAACCGCAATTTTAACTCTCTCTTGTCCTCATCTGTTGCTCTCTTTGTTGTAATGTGGAGGAAAAAGCGAGAAACGAGTTAACAAAGCACAGGTTTCTGGTTGTTAAAGCTAGCGCTGTTTGTAGCAGCTAAGCTAACAGTACCGGAGCATTAGCTGTTTGAGATGACTCGCCTGGGACGCTTCGGTGAGACCAGGGGGCTGCAGGCGGAGAAAGGCCCCTGAGATGAAGGCGGACAGTGGGAAGTTGGGGTTGTCTTTCATCCACTGAATTTTAATTTGCCTCACCTCCTTAGTATAAACTTTAATATTATGTTGTTTATAATATTTTTTTAAACATTTGTCCGTGGAGAACAGACATAAAACAGCTGCTGGGTTAATTTAATGTCCACTGTCCCGGATAGATAAATAAAATTGAAATTCTTTATAATTTTTAAAGGCAACAATAACACATATTATTTGAAATCTTGTTCATTTTTACATCAGTGATTTACTACTATGTAGTCTATTACTAAAACACAAACTCATGTCTATAAAGAAAATACATTATGAAATTTAAAGAATTATCGTGATATTGTTGATTAATATTTATAGTATATTGAGTAATTTAGTGAAAATAACAAGAAATGATTCAACAAAACACCAAAACTACACAACAGGATTTCAAATGCTGGATTTGAACTAATTCCCTGCTGATGAAAATAAATTCTGTTATCACTAAAGATTTTCTCATCCATGGATTTTTTTAAGCAATTTTGAAACAGGAATCAAGAGTTTCTGCAGTAGCAACTTGTTGGTTTGGTACATTGATGACAAAAAGAGATTTTTTTATCATCTGCTACAAAGAAAGTGTGTTGGCTGTTTTAATAGTTAAATAGTTTAGTATTTATAAACTAATCTTAAATAAAGTGACAAAATACATATAATAAAAATACAAAAATACCCCAAATAATAAATGGTTAAACAGAACATTAAAATAAGTAAATAAAAAGCAACAAGAAAATACATAAATATATATTTTAAGACAAAAAATAAACCAAATAGAAACTATTGCAAATGAATAAAAATGACTCAAAGTAATAAGTAAATAAATAAGATGTCCTAAAAAAGACCAAAAAGAGACGGATAAGCAAACAGACTTTTGATCCAGATGTCAGCTGGGACGAGGAAGTGAAGATCTTCATGGACAGAACTTCCTCCAAAATCCTGATTCTTTCTCCTTCCAGTTCACCAAAGACTCTTTTAGCTAATTCTCCAATGTTTATTGACTGTGATCAATACATTCAATCATTGGTTTCTCAGAGTTCTTGATAAAATAATCAAAGCTAACATCAAAATGCTCTTTCATTGATTTACAATCCTTTCCAACTGCGGTCAAATGAGCCGCCGTTCACATTTCCGTGGTCACATCAAGAAGCTCCGTGGAGTCTGGTGGAGATTTTCCAGCGTTCTCAGTCCTGCTACCGTAAGTATTGGATGAAACTCACACCAAAAATCCAGTGATGCTGATTTGACCACAGAAATGTGAACGGCGGCTCATTTGACTGCAGTCAATGTGAAGATACCATCTTCTCTTCTCCAGAACCTGAACTAGACACTAGGAACAGATGAGGGTTTAGTGCATGTGCAGCAGAGCTGTTGATGGAAAGAAGATCATTCATTCAAACAGAGTCTGTCCAAGACAGTTTGATTGATTTAAAAGGAGAAATACTCGGAAATGCAAAAACAAAATTATTTCTTATTACATTTGTTCTCTTTCTGAAGGAAAATGACACACAGACATGTTAGAAACTCTAAAAACATTTTAGATTTTTATCGGATTGGGGCATTTTATAGGCTTGGGAGGATTTTACACCGGAAGCGTTTTGTATCCCTAAACTTGCCCCCCCCTGATATTCTGTTTGCACCCCCAAGAGGGGCTGGCTAGATCCGGCCCTAATCGGGACATCCCTACCCACAGAAGTATCTAAAATCCTGGAAACAGCCATAGAAGAAGCAGTAACGGAGTTCTGTTGTAAACGATCATGCCTGCAGTTAGCTTGTAAAGAGATGATCTTCTCAGAGCTTTTATCATAACTCACTTTTATTTTTAAGTGACTGTTTGCACAGTGCTGAACTTTATTCTTGACCGCACGAACCCAGAGTATGGGTTAAGGTCAGATTAATACGTACCAGCAACAATAATTAGCCTTGAACACACAGCGGTGCATCACAACAGGCTCAGGTTCGATGAGCCCTGGCTGCTGCGGGTTTGCTGCAGATGGGCCGGTTCCCACACGGTGCGACGGGAACCGGGCCATACACAAGGGGCGCAAGCGATCTGTGGCGATGTAAACTCCACACCGACCTGTTTATAAACACGGGCCAAAGACTTTAACAGTTTGTGTAAATCCTACTCTGTGTGTAGGTTCGAATAACAACATCCAACCATGTATCAGGCATACATTGTAACATATTTATTTATAGAAAAGTTTGAAATGTTGTTCATCTGTTGCAATTTGGATAAAAATATTATTGCCATGACCTGGACCTTATTTTTGTGATTGGGGGGGGGGGTTCTTTAAAAGCATCCTGGAGAGATAAGAAGGACCTTCCAAGGACTTAGAAGTAAAAACAAGAATTTTGAAAAAAAACCAAGTACTGCAGTGGCAACCAGTTCAAAGAGGCCGAGATCAATGTGATGTGGTCAAACTTTTTTGCCCCACAAATAAATCTGGCTGCTGCAATTTGGACCAGCCGCACGCAGCCTGGCTATTGAAGCTTTGGGTAACCCAGTATATAAAGGAAGTAGCTTCACTGCCATGATTTGAATTTCTTGATTCTTCCTTAAACTCGTGGGGATGAAGAAGCCGTTCGGGATTTTCAGCAAATCATAGTTTTTCCTACAGAGTGTAGTTTTAGTTTACTGCCGAGAGAAAATACTGCTCTTGCACCCCCAGCATGTCAATCTGAGATAATTAATTCAATCGGAATCACGGTTTGGCACACACCTGTACCATAGACACCCCCCGCGTGCGCATTATTAAAACCAATCGTCTGTACACACCAAATGCAGTTTGCGTCAAATTCATGTACACTGTCTTTGTTCAAGCGTCAAAGTTGCTGCTTCAAAGGGGTGTTAACCTGAAACTACCACCACTTCAAAGACATTTCTCTACCTCATCATGGAGGACGCGGATGATGAGAAATCATATTTCTTTTGAAGAGCTGAATAAAAGCATCGCTACACATTTCTATGTGTGGGTTCAGAGAATCTCCCAGTGAGGAGCAGCAGCTGTCCCGCTGTAGCAGGACAAAGCGCTGCTCTGTCTATAGCAGGAACGTGCCGTCAGGGGAGGCCAGTATGGTAAGCAAAGGCCAAAAACAAAATGGCCAGAAAAAGCAAGCAGGTCGGTGCCTCACCTCCAGATGTTCTATGGATAATAATCATCATTTGAAATATTGAAATGTTCCCACAGTTGTAACATATCGATTGATACCAAAAACAACAAGTTTAGTTGTAACTGTTTTATTTGGGATTTAATTTGGAAATTATGGGGGTGGGGAAAGAACGATTTTTCATTTTCGGGGATACTGCAGATAGACTTGGTACTATCAAAACTTTTTTCAAGCATTCTATTCTCTCAGTTAGATTTTGTCTCATGACATGTAAATGTCATCAGAAATGACATGTTTTTGTTTGTCTCCAAATTCAAAGATATTTTGTTGCGTTGGAGCGCGTGGGTGTTTTCTGGCTGCGTGCGCTGCATGTGGGGTGTGTCCTGTGTAAACCTATGTGATGTGTTTGCAGTATGTCAGCGAGTGTGTGTGGAATCGCGTGTGCATGCGTGTGTTCTGTGAGTGAGCGAATTCTTACCTGGAATGTGATGTCATCTGATGATATGGGGAGGAGGAGGGGAAGAGAGTGGATAAAAGAGAAAAAGAGGGTAGAAAGGGCAGAAGGGTAGAAAAAGAAACGTCTTTCCTGAGAGCCGGTGTGGGGGGGGCTGGTTGATCTTTTTCCATTCATTTAAATAAGCTTAGCAGGTATAATCAGTACGTCTTAGACGCAGCAGTGCGGGGGGGTCTTAAGTACAGCCACGGGGTGATCTCGGGGTCCCGAAAGAGCCGGCCATCCACGAAGAGTTTATCCAACGGCGGTCACATAGGCACACGGGTACACGGGTACATCTTTGCAGGCATGCCTGGACGTTGAGACAGCACTGCTCCGACACCTGTGCTGGAAGCGTCAACCTCCACAATGAATTGAATGTTGGGGTCTGGATGGTGGAGAATGGGCGCTTGTGTGAACCGCTCCTTTAATAACCTGAATGCCTGTGATGCTGCGGCTGCCCACTGCAACTGACGCGGCCCTTCCTTGAGCAATGAGGTTAAAGGAGCAGCCACCGTGCTGAATCCCCGGATAAACCATCTGTAGAAATTTGCAAACCCCAGGAAGCGCTGCAGGTCTTTTACTGAGGTGGGTTGTGGCCAATTGGTTACTGCCTCCACCTTGCCCTGGTCCATGGCTATTCCCTGTGCGCTGATGATATAGCCAAGAAATTAGATTGCGGTTTGATGGAACTCGCACTTCTCACCTTTGGCATACAAGTTGTTCTTAATCAGTCGCTGCTGGACCTGCTGGACGTGGACGACATGTTCTTCAAATGTTGGGGAGTAGACCAGGATGTCGTCAATGTAAACGATGACATGGTGGTGGAGCATGTCTCTGAAGACGTCGTTTACAAAGACCTGAAACACAGATGGGGCGTTACAGAGTCCAAAGGGCATGACTAAATATTCATAGTGGCCTGTGGTGGTCGAGAATGCCGTCTTCCATTCATCACCTTCACGGATGAGAATCAAGTTGGCGCAGGTCCAGCTTGGTGAAAGAGCGGACATGGCACAGTTGTTCTAGAGCTGAGGGGACTAATGGTAGAGGGTAGCGGTACTTGATTGTGACCATTATCGGAAAAGGAAAGGCGCCACCGCTGCCGCGGAGCGTCCTTTGTCGTCCTCCTCCAGCGCCGAGGCGGCCCGCGCGGGCTGCCGCGGGCGAGGATCTGCTGCTGCTGCTGATGCTGCGGCGACGGGTGGGCTCGCTCCCGCCCTCTCAGCCTCCCTCGCCCACGCGCAACCAACCCCCGTGCGGGTCCTCTTTCCAGAAGGCCAGCGGGGTCCTCCTGCACCCCGTGCGGAGGCCATCCCCGCCAGCCTCACAGCCCGGGAGGGAGTAAAAACCCTTTGTGCGGGCTCGGCTGCCGGCGCCGGACGACTGTCCGGCGAACCCAATACTAATGTTTTATTGCAGTTTAAGAAAAATCACGATTCTGACTCCACGAGGCCTTTAAATGACACAGGTACACAGCTCACTCAACAAGAGGATAGTGTGCAATGTTTCCATCAGTGCCAAAAGGCTCTTCAACACCACATGATTCAAACTGACCCACTTGTTTGTGTGTTTTCCTGAGGTGTGTGCACCTGTTAGCCAGTGGATATCTGAACTGGGTCTTCCTGCCTGGTCCACTGTGTGGTGGTAATGTATGCATGTGAGAGGCACAGTGCTGTCTTTCTGGGCCGTCTCAGCTCCATTGTGTCTGATTGCATAGCATGCACAAAGACCTTTGTCATCCTTTCATGTTCGTGTTTCTGTTTGGTTATTATCTGAAAACAAAATGTTTTGAGGGAATGGCGAGCTTGTGCCAGGCATCAGTAGACTCTCCATTTTCAGAAGTATCTGGAAAAAGGCTCACAGCAGCCGTTTGTATTGAAAGGCCTAATCTAAGCTCTACTGCTGCCGTGAAACAGCCACAGAGAAACTGACAGATGCACTTTTGTCAGAACAAATACGTGTTTGAATAGGGAAGTGACCAAACTGCTGAATCAAACAAGTTTGCACACAACACACTGTCTTTTTTATTGACTGTTTTTACACAGTCATGGTTTGTTTTGTGTGTTGATTCTATTTCTTTCCTTTCTGAAAGCTTCCTGCAATAAAGTTCTATTGACATAAAATATATCTTTTAAACAGAAGTTGTTAATGAAAGCATTGAGCTTTTTTATTCTGTGTTTCTAAGTATTTACCCCTTAATGTCTATTGGTGCAAAAATGCATCAAACCACTTTGATGCTAAAATTACTCTAATTTATCATCTAATTAAAGGCAAAATCAGAATACATTTTTTATAGCTGGAAATAAACTCAGGTGTCAAAGTGTTACCTTGAAATTTTTGGCCCAAGAGGAGAAGTAAAAATTAGGGCTTGGAATGGAGTAAAAAATTAACAAATTAATTGCGAACCTGAGAAAAAATTAATCCCAATTAATCATGATTTTTTTTTTTGTTACAATATTTGCCGATAACCAATTATCTGTGAATAATCAAAAGATGAAGTCACACACAAAACTGTACATTTAGAACATTTACCTTTAATTAAGGCTTTCAATTGATTTAAAAATGTAACAGATTGTATGTAATTGTACTTTTGTGTTGTGATTAAACACTATTAATCACAATATAAGCAGATTCTGTGCTGCGAAGACTCTTGAAACCTGATTGAAAAACCTTCAACACATGTGTCTGACAAGGAAGGATGGGTTGGGGGTGGGGTGGGGGCGTCCTTAAAGGAGCAACTAAAATAACAAACACCCGTTTGAGCTGGAATTTATTGAAGACAGGAACAACTGGAAGATATACGGTATTCTGCATCTAAAATGAAAGTTTTTTTTGCTGATCATCACTGGATAAGGGGATAAATTGAGTGTTGTATTGGTCAGGGGACGGGGCTGTCAGAGCAGACTCTTCCTGGGGGGAGTGGTTGACATCAATCTTACGTCAGCACGTTTCCAACCGCTTGTTTTCATGGGTGTGGGAGGGGCTGCTGCAGACAGCTCAGGTTTTTAGAGGATTAAATGCATGAACGATCAAAATACCACTGTGGGGTTCTTTATAGTGAAGGATGAACAGTAAAATGCACTTAAAAGTTCAAAGAGTATAATCTTCATTGTAGGGCCCCATTAAGCAGGGGCTGAACCACAGCATGTTTAAAATGAAGAGGTACTACACCAGAAGACAGGCTTGCATTGATAATAGCCAAAACTGATGGGCCTACACAAGGAAATAGCTGCTTCACAAAAAGAGGAGAAAGAGCGTCCAGGGGAGAACCTGATGGCTTCATATGGCTGACAACATCTTCGAGAAAAGGCAGACTGACAGGCTCAAACCTCTCAAAGACACCTGAAGGAAAGACTAGCTAGGCAGGTTCAGTGGAGGGAGTTGGGATGTTTGCTCTGATGTTCTCAACCGTTCCGATAAGAAGCATAAAGAGTCATTACATAGTTTGACTGATGCCTCATGACCAACGGACTGTGGGACATTAGGACACTTTCTATGGTTTAGAACAGCACACGTGGATTATGGCTGTTTGCCACAATCGTGTCGGACAAACAGTCTTTCTTTGATCCCTTAACAGTGGTCTGATAGTGATGCCAGGAGTCTTTCAGAATTTGAAAAGAAATCTGCAGCTTGTCCCTCTTCCACCTGCGTTTAGCTCTGCGACATTCTCTCCTAGCTGCACAGGTTCTCTGATTAAACAGGCCAGAGAGAAACTTTTATTTTTCATTTCAATTCAGTTTTATTTATATAGCCCAATATCACAAAACAATTGCTTCATTATGCTTCATTTCCATTGTCTAAAATGTTTAAATGCATCAAGTGTTAACCAGAAATGTAACCTGTGAGCACAAACGACATCAACAGTTGGATAAGCAGAACTCTAAAGACTTTTACATCTGCAGTATCACGCCAAGAAAACAAAGATGCTGACATAATATGGAAGACAAAATGGGACAATTGGAAATAAATACAGTGTATATACACCATTGAGTTAATAAATAAATGTGTAATTAATTGTTTAAAATTGGCATAAGTAAATAAAAGTGTCATTAAATGTGTCAGTATTTATTCAAATTTAATTTTAAATGATTCAAGAAACATTTATTTATTTCATAATTTAATGAAAATTTCATAATCCGGGCGGTGAGCACAGGATTTTATTACGTTATCTGCCAAACTCAGTGGGTGGGCCTAATTCACTTCGTGTGGGCGGGGCTAACTCAGATCCTTCAGAGAATGGGAGAGCTGCGCTTCTGTCTCATGAAACTCTGGAGTATATTCAAGTTTTTAAGGTTTTTTTGGAACCTGACACTCATACACGGTCTAAACATTGTTTTGGTGAACTGTAGAACTTTAATGAGTGTCGCTTGGTCGAAGCTTCTTTTCATTCCTTGTCCACGAGAGAACTGCGGCGCCGCCTGCTTCCTCACGGAGGGTCGGAGCTTGTTTGGCCCGGTCGTAGTTTTCACATACAGTATATAGACCTTTGTGCCTCTTCAGCTGCATTCACACTTTAGGAATGACTATTCATTTTTACAACAATTTAATTCAGATCATAAACTTAGGTTTCCGATCTGATTCACTGTCTATATAGGTTCATTTTGAATGATCCGATTGGATCAGATTCACTGACCCAAAGTCGATCCAGGTCATTTTTATCCCAAACTTCCACCAGTGAGACTCAGAGAGAAATACCTGCTACGGAACAGAGCAGCTGAAGTTTTCTAGATTCCTTGTATTTCTTCAAGATAATAAATTAAATATATGTGCAAACAAACAAGTAAACAAGAATGAATGTCAAATCCATTCACATGTTAGTTTCATAGTTTAGCTCACTGTTGTTTTTCCACATCAGAATAATCATTATTAGAACATTATTTATGGTCACATGACTTTGATCAATTCAAAGACTGGAATGATGGTTGTTGTCTACTGGGAAGGAACTTGGTTTGATTATGTAGCCATGTTGACTTTATCTCAACATATTTTTGTGTTCATGTAAAGTCCCACTCCAAACATCTTTTGATCTATTCTAAAAGTTTTTCAAGTGGTCTTTTTATTATGATTACCACATCCCTATTTCAGGGAGCTTCTGGCCCCGCCTATCATATTTTCTATGTAACAAATACGATCTTTTTCAAACAGCATTTTTTATTCAGTTCCTGATTCACAATAATTTGAGTAAAGAAATACTGATAAATGTAATCTTAAGCTTAAATTTCTTTACGCATGTCCTCTGTCATCAGAAAAAGACTACAAGAACATGTTAAAACACATTTTTTATCAGAGTGGGTCTTTAGGACTTATGTTCTGCATTTCTCGTGTCATTCAGGTATTTGCAGTTTAAAATGATTTCAGTCTTCAACCTTCTGTCTATCTTTGACTATTTTAATGACAAATTTTATTTTAAATAACAATTCTTTTTACTTTAACTTTTTAATCTTTTTACTTAATAACAAAAAATACACAGTTTGAGGGGATGTTGTTTAATAAAGAAGAATTGTGTTTCTGAGTAAATGCTGGTTTGTTTGAGTCGACTATTAAGCTTTCGTTGGTTTTATGTTACAGGCTCACAGATGATGAAGAAGTCTGGAATCCCAGCTCCAAGAGAACCAGTCTCTTCTGTGATCAGAGACCGGGTCTCCCTGAGGGATCAGCAAAGGAGCTCTTCTGTTAAGAGGATAGTCTCCAGTGTCAGCACCTCTAGTCTCTCCAGTTTGACAAAGCAGACGCGCAGTTCAACCAAGTCCCGTGTAGATGCAGAGGGCCAGGAGAGGAGCCATCTGGAGGGTCAGGTGAAGGAGCTGCAAGCAGAGACCAAAGCCAAAGACTTGGAGATCAAAAGTCTCAAACTGGAGCTGCAGCACTGCAAAGCCTCCACAGCATCTTCTGTAGCTTTATCCAGCTGTGTCTTGCAGCAAGAAGCTGCGACTGCCAGACAGGAGGAAGAGACCCTCGTCTTAGTTGAGGAACTTAGGGAAAAAAATAGGAAGTTTCAGAGAGAGTTGGCCGACCTTCGAGAAGAGAACCAGGCTCTGAAGGAGAAACTGCTTTGCTTGGAGGCTTCTCCTTCACATAATACAAACACAAGCTCCAAGCCTTTGGTGAACAGTCTGACATCAGACTCCTCTGTCTCCTGCAGTCCTGCTCTTACTAAGGAGCCTACATCCGCAGACTCCTCAGAGCTTGAGAAGAGACCGTCCCTCCTAGCGTTGGGGAGCAGTGGTGAGGTTGAAGAAGCTGTTGCAGGAGGTGCAGGCAGCAATGCTGCAGGTCTGGGTCTGTCAGTGCAGACCCTAACAGAAAAGATCAACAAGATGGAGGAAAGCCATCACAGCACAGCAGAGGAACTACAGGCCACTCTGCAGGAGCTGTCTGATCAGCATCAGGTGGTGCAGGAGCTCACAGCTGAGAACGAGCGTCTGTCAGAGGAGAAGTGCCTCCTGCAGACTTCACTGCAACAGCAGAGAGAGCATGTGGAGGTGCTGGCCCAGAAGAATGAAGTGCTTGCCTCTAGACTTCAGGAGCAAACCCAAGCTCAGACTCAGAGGCAGGAGGAGCTCAGCAATCAAGGACCCAGACTAGCTGAGCTGGAGCAGCGGTATGCTGAAGTGGTGGATAGCTCTCGTTTTGAACGGGAGAAGCTAGTGAACATCCAGGAGCAGCTGGCGGGCAGCCTGCGGGCCCTGGAGGAAGAGCACCAGGTGACCCAAGGTGAGGTGTGTTCCCTCAAAGAGGACAGAAAGAGACTGCAGGCCATGTTGGAGCAGGAGAAGGAAAGCAAAGGTCAGGCGTCCCGAGCGGCAGAAGAACACAGGGCGACTGCAGAACATCTGCAATTGGAGAGCAGCAGGCTGAAGGCACAGGTGGACATCGAGAGGCAAAAGGTTGCTGAGATAAAGGCCATGCAAAGGACTAGTGACAGCACGGAGCTGCAGAGCTTACTGAAGATGGCCTATGCTGAAAGGGACAGGCTGGAGGTGGTCCTGACGGAGCTGAGGCAGGAACTGCTTCAGGCCCATGCTCAGACCGAGCAGGCCCGCGCCTCGCTGTCCAAGGTGGGAGGAGGCATACTTCTCTGTGTTTAGTCTTTAGCAATGGAGAGGGGAAGGGGGGCGGGGCTGCTCCACACCAGTATATCTCGGAGGTGAATTTCAAATGAACTCCTGCCGCTCTGCAGAAACTATGTCCTAAAAAACGACAACAATTTTTAGATTTGGGCTAAAAACTGCACCACCACCTTTTAAAGAACACTTTGAAAATAGATCAAAAGATGAACGAGTGGGACTAAAAAAGGCTTATACCACACTTTCTTAAGCATTTCAAGTTAATATATATATATATATATATAATCATATATTGCTTTTGGCACATTAAAGTACAAATATTCACAAAATATTAGTTATTTTACTGAGTTTCTTTCTCACCCTGAAGTAAGGTGCATCGATCAGACTGTGCCTGCCGTTCCGTCTGGGTGTTGTCCATTACATGACGTCCTCCTCTGTAGCATATCTGCGATTTACCCACGAAAAACAACATTCAAACTTTTACAAAGATGGTTGTGTATATTGTACCGTATATCTGCCTTTAGTAGTCCCTGCCATCCCTACACTGGTTACAACAAACATGCAGCGTGTGCACAACTCTGCAGTGCCCAGGGTGGGGGAGTATGGGGTAAGTTAACTTTCAAAAAGAAACGTAATTCTAAATAATATTTTGTTTTCATAAAAATAAATTTGTATTCATAAATACAAAGTTGTGCACATATTTATTATTTGTACACAACTTTGCAGAAAAAATATGAACACAACATTTAGTTTTACATTTAACATGTCTCTTTTTATCACGACTTGTCTTTGTCTTAAATACAAATTTCTCCTGTTAACAAACTGTCAAAAATTCATCACGGGGTCATGGGCTGATACATCGAGTCCTGGAACATTGATCCAACCGAGAGAGCATGCAGACTGCGACTCATTCATTAAATTACGATGGCAGGAAAATGATCTTGACATTGTAGCTCTGCTAGGGAAAAAGATTTTAACAGTCAAGTCCTGCCTCTTATATTTTATTTATTTTGCCAGGCGATAACAGCGGAGCATTTAAACAATGAAACTGACCCGGAAGTGGTGGCAAAAAAGAGCGATGATTAGAGAATGCTGAAAAAATAAAAACACCCCGACAAGGCAGCGGAGGAATTCCCATCTCTCTGTTGCTGTCGTTCTGCTGTCTGCCCTCCGGGGCTGGTGTTTCAGAACAAATGTTTCCACAATCTGAGTCTGAAAACAGAATTGTGGACCTTGAAATATCGCCGCTATCGCTAGCTCCGACACGCAAAGGAGAAGCCATCTTGCTATGTTGACCCCTGTTACGTCACACGCACCACGTGACCAAAACAGAGCTTTTCGCCCGGAAGAGACAGGTTTGCCAAATTTGGCTGCAAAAATGTTGTTTTATTTCAATATTTCTTGCTCAAAATACGCCAAAACATTTAGAAATGGTAAATATATGGCGAAATACAGTTAACACAGAAAATGACCCACAACCCCATTACTAACACTTTAAAATGAAAGTGTTTGGCTGACCACCATTAACTCCACTGAGAAAGTGTGTGTTTGGGTCAGCCTGGGCCAGTACTGGCAGCTCAGACTCTTCCTGGAAGGAGCTGTTCTGTTGCTCAGGAGGAATGCTCAGAATACCGCTTTGGGCTTGTTTAAAGTGAAGAATAAACATTGCAATACACTTAAATGCTCAAAAACTGATTTTGCATGTTTGTAAAACTCTGGTTTAAAGAAGTGAACTGAAGTCAAAGTACTGACAGATCAGGCTGTCTGAACAAACCTTTCCAGCTCTCAGAGACATCGTTTGTCCATCTTTGGTTGTTTTAGAAAATCTAAAATCCTGTCAAATAAATACCGTATTAAGTGAAGTCATGATTTCAGTACTTTCCTGCCACACTGGTTTTCCCTTTGCACTATGATAAATGAGTTTTGTCAGAAACGGAATGAGTCATGTTGCTGCTTGTGAAAGTACTTTGTCTACGTCAGCTGGTAAAGTCATATCAGTTTAGATGAAATGCCAGCTGAGGGTGGTTCAGCGAACCAGTGTGTGAACCTGTGACTCACACAGCCGTTCTCACAGACGTCAGGGCGAGGCCGCCTAATGACCCTCAAAAACAACCCTCTGCATTACAGGAACCTTACGTCAGCTGGAGAGTATCCAGACTACGTCATTTTCTATTTGGGGTATCTTTTTCCTCCAGAGACCTGCTTAATGTCGTTTCAGGACATTCAGTTTCACTGACTTTGATTGGTAACACAAAAAGGACAGTACTTAGTGTCCATGTGTTTTTAAATTCTAAGAAGTACATGTCAGAACTATTTATGATTGTCTTATAATCTTAACGTTGAGAAAACTGACTGGTTAATTTCCAGTTTCCCTCTGATAATCTCCGGATCTATTATCCAAGTGTTCCCAGAGGTCTTTTAATGATGATCATGACGTTTTAGGCAAAACACTAAAACTTTTGGTGTTTTCTAGAACATAGTTTCTGCAGAGTGACAGGAGTTCATCAGAAATTAACCTCTGAATTATGGGAGGGACTGTTGTCACAGAGCAACCCTTTCCTGGCATCCATAACTGAGAGCTCTCTAGTCACACTTTCTCCTGCTAGCTAGCCTAGTTTACCTACCTTAACATTAGCTGTGCACCAAAAATGGTGAGCATTGTTTAGATCCAGACCAGGAAGACAAAGACGTTCATGGATCTATTTGTCTGAAAATGGATGCATCAGAATGGAGCGTAGAAGGGAGCTGGTGGCCCTCCCAGCGTATCTTCTATGTCACAAATATGCTCTTATTTAAATGTAATGTATATATCTGCTCCTGATTCACAAGAATTTCTAAGAAAGAAATACCTTTATGTTCTTCATATATGTCATCAACATCAGAAATATGCCAGAAGAACATGTCAGAAACACAATTTTCATTGGTGTGGATTTTTTAAAAGAAATTATAGATGTGCCTAATCTATTATCTGTGCTTCCTCTGAACAGGTGGAACTCAACTTTCAAAATATTCAACATCTGGCCGACACAAAAGAGCAGGAACTCATTAGCAAAGTGAAGGTTCTGGAAGAAGCTGGGATCCAGGCAGAGAACCAGGTGAAGGAGCTGAAGGAGACCATCTTCGAGCTGGAGGACCAAGTGGAGCAGCAGAGAGCTGTCAACTGTCACACCAGCCAAGCTGTCCTTGACATGGAGAGTACGTCCATCACTGACCGTTAGTGCTTAACTGGTGCCTCAAGCATTTCCCTCCATGAAATTAGGTGACAGGAAGGTTTTTTTGTTTTTTTTGTTTTACATTTTATTTCAGTTAGAAAGCAGAATAAATATGCTTCTGTGGTCAATTTTATGGGGAAAAAAGAACACACGAGCAAGATTTATTGCAGAACTGTCCTTAAAAACGTAAAAACTAAGTAAAAAAAAATGGAAAACAGAGAATGTAAAGTTTTCTTTTTTTTTTAGCTTGATCCACTCCTTTACCCTATTTAATACAACTCTTGGTTTTATTGACATTTCAACGTTCATTTTGTCATCTGTTGATCATATTTCAAGCCAACAGATGCAGTAATGCAGAAATGTAGCCACGAGGGGGCCCAAGCCAGGGTCTCATTGTGCCGGTCCCAAGCCCGGATAAATACAGAGGGTTGTGTCAGGAAGGACA
>NC_050525.1:2993327-3008671 GCF_002922805.2 Oryzias melastigma | reverse complement strand
GGAGGATGCTGAAGACAGGCTTAGATGGAGGAAACTGATTCGCTGTGGCGACCCCTAAAGGGAAAAGCCGAACGGAAAAGAAGAAGATGCAGTAATGCTGATGTTTCTGTTCACATTTAGAATCAGGTTTACTAAGAATTTAATGTTTTTTCACAGATCTCGTAAAGAAACTGGAGGATCAAAAAGCTGAAACTGAGAAACAGCTGAAAACTCTAAGCAGACAAATAAAGGTAGGAACTCTTAAATAAGTTTAAAAAGTTTTAATTGTGCTCACTTCACTGGGGGGCATTTCCCTATCTGAGCAACACTGGGGGTTCACTCTGTAGTCACATCTATGTTTCAACTGTCTGAAATCTCAGATCTTAACCAGTCATGTAGCTTATTAAACAAATCAAAGTACACCACTGTTCATATGTGGCCCAAAGAAGGAATCTGGGAATTTTGCCTGGATTTTTTTTTTTTTTTTGTATTTTCATTCAAGAATGTGTTGATTATTTTGTTGACTAAATGTATTGTTTTATTTATTTTTAGGAAATTACACCTAAAACCTTCTTTCTATGTTGTAAAAACAGTTTGTTAAACATTTTTGGGATTTCCACAGTAAAATGAATCCCAGTTTTCTTGACGGAATTTTGTGTTTTTACATGATTTTATGTCTAGTGTGTGAATACAAAATAAAAAAAATGACTAAATAAATGTATTGTCACATAGGAGAGGTTTTGTTGATTAAAATGATACCAAATAAGCAGCAGGCAGTCTTTCAAATTGAAAATACAGAGGTCAATTCAAAAGTTGATTGAAAACAGAGCTTTAGCCCATAGGCTCCAAAGAATAAAAAAAACATTCTAAATGTACAATTTTGCATGTGATTTCATATTTATATTATTTGCAGATAATTAGTAGCTGGCAAATATCGTAACTAAAAAAAACTAATCATTGCGATTAATCGCAATGATTATTTTTTTCCAGATTTGTTATTAACTAGTTATTTTTTTTATTGATTCCCGGCCCTAATATATATATATAAAATCTGTGTTTATTCCTTTCTGCTCGTGCATTTAGCTGTCCTAATCTTTGGATGTTGGTAGGATGAAAAGGAGGAGTGGCGTCGGTTTCAGGCGGACCTGCAGACGGCGGTTGTGGTGGCCAATGACATCAAGGTTGAGGCTCAGCAGGAGCTACGAGCTCTTAGGAGGCAGCTGCAGGAGGAGCAGGGTCGTAGCACCAAGCTTTCTGCCGACCTGGAAGCCCTGCAGGGTGTCAGGTACTGTTCCCAACATTCTTTCCATCTTCAGTTGACACCTGCTGGCCATCCCTCTTCCAGCTCCTTCTGTTAAGCAGCGGGCTGCTTTCTTCTTTCCTTATCTGAGGGTTGGAGGTTGCTGCCAACCCTCTGACTGTCTTACTTTATCTGCTCCTTATCCACTGAGAAGTCATGTGAAAGCAATACATCAGAGGCTTGAGAATTCCTATTTGGCATTAACCCTTTAACTCCAGAGCTTTAGTTCCAGTGTGTACATTCTTTTGACTGCTGTAACTCTTTAGTCATGTACATATAATTGATGTAAATCCAACAGATTCTCAAGCAGAGAAAAGCAGCCTTGCACTGATATGCAACACTTTACAGAGCTCATAAAGAGCTCTACAAAAGCATCTGTAATCACGTCTTAATCCTGAAATCAAGAGAGCAGTCTTCGGTTGTCTCTGAATCCCCCCTATCCCCTAACTACCATAGTGGGGGACTATACAGTTTCCTGGATTTTAAAGGTAATTCGGACACAATGCTTACCATTTTTCTTTCGTTTTCCTAAACACCAGAAAGGACGTCACTGAAACAGCTGGCAGAAACTTTTTACAAAATGATTACATTTATCAAAGAAAGCCAATTTCTAACACCTATTATGAACTCAGCAAATATAATCCTTCTTCTCAAACCAGAGAAAGATCCCACAATTCCTTCCAGCTATCGTTCCATTTCACTGATCAATGCAGACGTTAAAATTATTTGTAAAGCATTAGCACAGAGAATAGAAAAAAAATCACTCCCCACATAATTCACTATGATCAAACTGGATTTATTAAAGGTAGACAATCGAGTGACAATGTCCGCAGACTGGTTAACGTGATAGACATTGCTACTATTAAAAAGCAGGAAATAAGCATACTCTCGTTGGATGCTGAAAAAACTTTCGACAGAGTCAACTGGAAGTTTCTCATCGCTGCCCTCCACAAGTTTGGATTTGGAGAATCATTCATTGATTGGATTAAGATATTATATCATAACCCAAATGCTTCAGTCAGAACGGACAAACAGACGTCCAGCAGGTTTTATCTTGGAAGAGGAACCAGACAGGGTTGTCCACTCTCCCCCTCTCTCTTTGCAATATTCATCGAGCCTCTGGCTGCAGCAATAAGACAGAATGAGAACATTAAAGGAGTTAAAACAAAACATGTTAATCATAAAATTAGTCTATGCAGATGACATATTACTTTTTTTTACATAAATCATGTTCTATAAGTGAAACGATAACAATTATTAACGAATTCTCCTCCATCTCAGACTATTCAATTAATTGGAATAAATCAGTTTTATTATCACTTGACAGTAATGCTGAGCAATCACTCTCAATACCGGTCAAATCAGGCAATATCAAATATCTAGGTGTTCACTTCTCTCCCAAACTATCAGAACTGGTGCAGCTAAATTATACCCCGTTACTGAAAAACATTCAAGACGATCTAACTCGCTGGGTCAACCTGCCCCTGTCGCTTATGGGCAAAGTAGCCACAATTAAAATGAACATTTTGCCAAAAGTTAATTATCTATTCTCAATGATTCCCACACAACCTCCACTAAAATGGTTTCTCTGGAAAAATAAACCAGCAAGAATCAGCCTTAAAACTCTAAAATCTGCAAAAAGATGTGGAGGCTTAGAATTACCAAACTTCAACAATTACTTTATTGCTAACAGATTATAGTACATCTTAAAATGAACAAGAAATAATCCAGAAATTAACTCATGGATGGACTCGGAACAGGAGTTATGTGGGAAGATCAACCTGTCAGATCTACCATTTATCAGCCAAATTATAAAAAAAGATGATAGTTTCCAAAGTATTAACATAAGTACCACCTTAACAGCCAGGTGGAATTTTCTCCAAGTGTCCAAGTCCTCAGTCGTACCGTGTAAAATGACACCCATCTGGAACAACCCAGACATCCTAATAAATAAAAAGATCTTACACTTCCCAGCTTGGCCAGCAGGGGGCGTAACACTACTAGAGCACCTAATTATTGATAGAAGATTTATAAAACCCCAGGAACTACAAGAAAAACATGAAATAAATCACTTCTTGGAATACCAGCAACTAAAATCTATAATTACTAAAAAAAATAAATACAATGATAGTGACATAAAATGTATAATTACTAAAAAAAATAAATACAATGATAGTGACCTAAAATTACCAGAACTAGTTACCTCTTTTTTTAAATTTCCAATGAATAAGATTTTCTTCAAAATATACAAACTCTTATGAAACCTAGCACTAGAATCCCTGGGATTTTCTGTTTCTGCTGCAGTGTCCCCCTCCCCTTCTTAAAGTAGTGATATGGTGATCACCCTAGTCACTGGGTCTTCACGTTGCAAATTAGATTTGGGTAGAACAACAGCAAACAGTTCTGCTCCCTTCCCCCTTGAAAAACAGGTTTTGAGAACCCGGCATCCCTGGCCGACTTGGAGAAATGAAACAAATGACTTCAGTGAAAAAGAAAAACATTTATACGCAAATTTGTACGCAAATTGAGATCCTTTCCTGCATTTCCGACAGGTGTACATGTGGCATATGGCACATTTTTCGATACTGCAATTTCTTTTACAACTCTGTTGCACTTGGCATGTTGTTGTTTTTCCTTCAGAAGCTATTCTCATTTCACGTAGTGCCTCTTTTCTCTCTTTCCAGTTATACTTCTAACACAAATAAATACAAAAACATTTCCAACATATCTAATAAAAAATGTATTCACAAACAGCAGGTCAAATAACTTTTTAAAACATATTTTAGCATCAACTCTAAAAAGGCTTTTATAACAATATTACACTAGTAAAACAGGCCAAAGTGGAAATAGTATTGCAACTATTTAAAACCAATAGTACTGCATTTGAGGTGTGGCATACCAATAGCTAAAGGACTGGAGACATCAGAAAAAAAAAACAATTCATATTTATTAGAACTTTTCAACCATTATCATGAAAAAAATAAGGTCTGTCTTTTTCATCTTTTGTTACATTGTGAGACAGGTCCTGAGTGACTAAAGAAATTCCCCCCAAAAAATCTGTCATTAGATTTTTTATATCTTGAACGGCGTTCGTGTGGCAAGCTTCCAAAGGTGGCGTACTCTTAGTGCACGCACATTTTTCAATGGATCACTGTGAAAATGTAATATGTTGATCCCATGCTGAAGCTGTAACAACTATTATAACATTGGATTTAAACATATAAGGAATGTGGACGTGGTTTGCTAATAACCTTCATTACTAAGGAAATCCAAAAATGTACTTTTGATGACTCTTATAAAACTAGCATCAATCTGTTAAGTGACCTCAGACGAACAAAACATAAAATGGTTGTTATGGTTGTTGGTATTGTATGAGGAAGTCTGGAGTGACAGAGAAGTATGTCCGAGCAGTGCAGGACATGTATGAGGGCTGTAAGACAGTGGTGAGGTGTGCTGTAGGGGTGACAGAGGAGTTCAAGGTGGAGGTGGGATTACATCAGGGATCAGCTCTGAGCCCCTTCCTGTTTGCAATGGTGATGGACAGACTGACGGATGAGGTTAGACAGGAATCACCATGGACTATGATGTTTGCAGATGATATTGTGATTTGTAGTGAGAGCAGGGAACAGGTGGAGGTGGAGTTAGAGAGGTGGAGGTTTGCCCTGGAAAGGAGAGGAATGAAGGTTAGCCGCAGTAAGACAGAGTACATGTGTGTGAATGAGAGGAACCAGAGTGGAAGAGTGAGGTTACAGGGAGAAGAGATAAAGAAGGTGGAGGAGTTTAAGTATTTAGGGTCAACAGTACAGAGTAATGGAGAGTGTGGAAAAGAAGTGAAGAGGAGAGTGCAAGCAGGTTGGAATGGGTGGAGAAAAGTGTCAGGTGTGATGTGTGACAGAAGAGTTTCAGCACAAATGAAAGGAAAGGTGTACAAGACTGTGGTGAGACCAGCCATGTTGTTTGGACTAGAAACAGTGGGACTGAAGAAAAGACAGGAAGCAGAGCTGGAGGTAGCAGAGATGAAGATGCTGAGGTTCTCTTTGGGAGTGACCAGGATGGATAGGATCAGGAATGAATACATCAGAGGGACAGCACATGTTAGAGGTTTTGGAGATAAAGTCAGAGAGGCCAGACTGAGATGGTTTGGACATGTTCAGAGGAGAGACAGTGAATATATTGGTAGAAGGATGCTGAGTCTAGAGCTGCAGGAAAGAGATCTAGAGGAAGACCAAAGAGGAGGTTTATGGATGCAGTGAATGAAGACATGAAGGTGGCTGGTGTTAGAGTGGAGGATGCTGAAGACAGGCTTAGATGGAGGGAACTGATTCGCTGTGGCGACCCCTGAAGGGAAAAGCCGAAAGGAAAAGAAGAAGAAGAAGAAGAAGATGGTGATAAAAACAACAAAATAGCCGCCATTTTGAAAAAAGGTACTTTGTCAATCAATTTCTCACATACATCTCAGACATGCTTTACAGAAAGAGAAGGTATGATTCAGGGGTGCATAGTGATATGCATAAAGGCAGGCAGCGAGGACGTAGATGGTGTGAATGGGCGGGCACACCCTCCGGTCCCCCTTCTTGAAAAGGGGAACCAGCACCCCAGTCTGCCAGTCCAGAGGTACGGTTCCTGTCTGCCACGCAATGCTGCAGAGACGTGTCAACCAAGACACTCCCACAACATCCAGAGACTTGAGGTACTCAGGGCGAACCTCATCCACCCCCGGAGCCTTGCCACCAAGGAGCTCTTTGACTACCTCAGTGACCTCAGCCCGGGTGATGGACAGTTCCACCCCAGTGTCCTTAGCCTCTGCTTCCTCTACGGAAGGCGTGTCAGCAGGGTTGAGGGGATCCTCAAAGTATTCCTTCCACCGCCCGACAATGTCCCCAGGTGAGGTCAGCAGATCTCCACCTACACTGAAAACGGTGCCTGCAGAAAACTGCTTTCCCCTCCTGAGGCGCCGGATGGTTTGCCAGAATCTCTTTGAGGCCAACCGATAGTCCTTCTCCATGGCCTCACCAAACTCCTCCCAGGACCGAATTTTAGCCTCCAACACAGCCCGGGCCGCAGCTCGCTTAAACTGCCGGTACATGTCAGCTGCCTCTGGAGTCCCACAAGCCAGCAAGGCCTGATGGGACTCTTTCTTCAGCTTGAAGGCATCCCTTACTTCCGGTGTCCACCACCGGGTTCAGCACCAGAGACCTTGCGACCGCAGCTCCGGAAAGCAGCAGAGACAATAGAGGTGGACAACATGGTCCACTCAGACTCAATGTCACCAACCTCCCTCGGTACCTGCTTGAAGTTTTCCCGGATGTGGGAGTTAAAGACCTCCCTGACGGAGGGCTCAGCCAGACGTTCCCAGAAGACCCTCACAGTACGTTTAGGTCTGCCCAGAGAGGTGACATTCCATGTTCCAAAAGCCAAATTCCATGACCGGGGTTTGGGCCGCCGAGGCACTTGTCTTCGACTGCCACCCAAACCACAATGCACCAGGCCCCTTCAGAGCTCCCCTGCAGGTGGTGAGCCCACTGGGGAGTGATCCCACGTCGCTCCTTCGGGTTGGACCCGACCGGGGCCCGTGGGAGGAGCCCTGGCCACCAGGCGCTCGCCTCCGAGCCCCAACCCCAGGCCTGGCTCCAGGGTGGGGCCCCCGTGACGCCAATCCGGGCGACGTAACGGAATCTCTCGTGTTGTTACTCATAAAGGGGTTCCTAACCGCTCTTTGTCTGGCTTGTCACTCAGGACCTGTCTGCCATGGGAGACCCTGTCACGGGCAGAAGCCCCCGACAGCATAGCTCCTGAGATCACTCAAGCACTCAAACCCCTCCAGAACGTTAAGGTGGCGGTTCAAGCAGGGGAAATTATTACCCATGATGGCAAAAACAAAAAAAGCTCTAGCAGAAGCGCCTGTGGAAAAATGCGCGTCTGGTGTGAACCGCGGAGCGGACGCCGTGCGCACTCCGCTCTGCGACACTTTCCGCGTATAGTGTGAACCCGAGATTAGGCTCCAGCACCCCCGCAACCCTCGAAAGGGACAAAGTGGCCAAGACGATGAATGAAAAATTAATAAATGAATATCTTTGCACAACTTAGCTTAGATAGGAACATTTTTGCAAGATTTCAAGCCAAAAAAGAAAAATGCGAGTATGTTTGTAACAAGAACAGGATGGTGCTCCACCTCAGAAACCGGTTCTACGGGAAACTAATGCTTGAAAAGGGTTCCTAAGTATGTATTGAAGTAAATCCCCCTGTAGGGAAGGAATACTAAGGAAGTTTTTTGACTTCAAAGTATTATGCAATTATCAATTGACAATCCAATCAATCCAGGCTTGAAATATGAAAAAAAACAATTAGCAATTTAGAATACAGTAAAATAAATTACAATTCAATATAACGGTTTAAAAGTAAAATGTTCAAAAGGAATAAAATCAATTTCATTTTAAACTGTTGGGGAATGTGATGCCATCCTTTAAATGCAATGCATTTTGCAATTTTCAGTTTAATATGCTATTTGACCTTTCATTTTCAAAAGGCCCTTTGAAATTTACTTTAAAATATTTAAAAAAAGACATTTCAATGCACAATTTGCTTTAAATTTATTTTAAAGTAACATAAAACGAATTACATTGTATTGTGCAATGGTGTTTTTGTGTCAAAATTCAAATGAAATTGTAAAACAGTGTCCCCCGGTGTAATGGATTTTCATTTGCGTAGTATTGTACTTTGTCCATGTCAAAATTTCAATTTGAAATACAAACTGTCAGACGCTCGTCAGGGCGGGGCCTACCGCCTTCATAAATTTTCTAAATTCCGCCTTGATTTCCTTTGGTCGACCGATTAAGAATATTTAAGACTTACAACTAACCAATGGAATTATTTTGCATTGGAGGTTAGAGAAGAGAATGCTAATCTATTAACATCAATAGTCGCGTTTTCATGAACTCTGAAATCTCACAAATTGGAATTTCGATTATAAATTCTCCTAATGGAAACACCACAATTTCAGAAAAAACTGGCATTTTTCGAAAAAAAAGTTTTTACGCTTAGATGAGGTGTTATTTGGGATGTATCGAAATAGACATTTTTCACAAAACTGTAATGGAAACACTTTTTTCAAAATAAATGCGCTTCTTGGTATGAAGAGTCTGCTCTGAGCGGACATACAGAATCGCAGCTCCTCCTCCTCCTTTCCTCTTTGCTTCATCTGCAGACGCACTTTTGCAGCTTGGAGCCTGAAGTCTCATGAGTGCGAGAGCCGTGACAGAAACTTGAATGGATGTTGTCGTGTTTTCAAAAAGAAAAAAAGGTCCAGATTCTTTCCTGTTTTTTCTTTTAACCGCTGAACAGACTTCTCTCTCTTCTGTGTCAAGTTGCGCTGCACGCCCCAGACAGAGCTGTGACGTCACCGCAATGCTCCCTTTTAGTGAATCAAATAAAAAAACACTTGTTCTCATTCATCGCCGTGTTTTTAATAACTTATCACGTGAGTTGGTTTGTGCTTTATCGCAAAATTTTGATTTAATGGAAATGGTGTCATTTCGATACTGTGTTTTTTTTTTTTTAATTCCTAGAATGTCGATAAAGTTTTGCGCAAATGTGTAATGTTTATTACTACGACTGAATTTGTTGTAGCTCCTAAAGAAATATTTTGGAGCACATCTTTAGGGCTTCTTTGTCCCCTATGTCTCATTTCCACTAAGCGGTCCGGACCAGACCAAAAAGACCAGTCCCCTCTTGGCCGGTTCAGAACGGTCCAGACAATTCATGCGAGCGTTTCCATTGAGGGTTGGACCATCAAGGTGAATACCGGGTGTAATCCGGTGACATAGGTCCGTCTCCGCTCTCCATCCCCCGTGAATCAGGGAGAATACTCTATGTAAAGAATCCAGACGAAAAGAGGACAAAACTTTCAGTTTGGATCTTGAGTAAGAAAATATGCTGGTCGGACGCTTCCTGTTGTCGTAAAACCTTTCCACCAATCAATGGGTTACATTGTGTGACAGCAGAAGCTCCACCCTCAAGGGTCCATTCCATTTTTCTATGGACCTACGACCAACGGGGGACCAGAAATGTACCAGTCGGTCCTGCTTAACAGGTCAGGTTTTTAATGTAAACATTCAGAAGTCCACTCAGGCCCGGTCCAGTCCAGTCTGGACCACTCAGTGGAAATGAGGCATAAGACAGTGGTCCAAAATCCCTGAGCTGTGGACCAGTACCGGTCCACGGGTCACTTGGTTCCAGACCACAGAGAGAAAAAACGAATGCATATGCTAACAGATTATTTCAGTTTTGTTTATTTTCTGATTACATGATCAAATTGAAAATAGAATTGTCAACTGAGAATTGCATATTACTTTGAACTGTGACTCAAAAAAACATCCATAGAACATAGATGATATTTTGGGGGCGTCCTGACTGAAACTAGTAGAACGCCTCTGTCTGCATCCTAGGAGGCAAAGTTTCAGCTGGGTTGGCAGCCTCTCCCCTTGACACTCTGTAGCTCCGCCCCTGGTGCGCATTAATTTAAGTCCCCCCCCCCCATTCATGAAGGTAAGTAATGTACGCTGTATGATACTTTAAAGTTTTATTTAAAAAAAGCTGCAGTGATTATATGGTGGGCGGGGTCACAGTAACAGCGCTCCGTGAATGGAGCCTTTCCCTATGACGCCTCAGCAGAAAAAAGCTTAGTGTGAGAAGAGGTTGTCACTGAAACCCCATTTGTTTTCAAATCCTAAAGATACAGGCGCACATCAGGGCTTATTGTTGTCACACACACACACCCACACACACAGACCACTGGATGCCGTTGTCTTTCCCTTCGCATGCCAACTGTGGTATGCGTTAGGGGAACAGGGCAAAATCGATTTGGTGAAGTATCACGATATATCATTCGGCAATACTTGTATTGATTTAAAATGTTGACATGACAATATTTAATGAATTATTGATGAGTGTCTTACTTTTGTTTTCCATGGCACCACTGCACTCTGAGTCACACCAGAACATGATCTCACAAGAACCAGCTTGTGTTAAATGTTCAATCAGCCTTGTGGTTTTTGTTGTCATGAAGCATGTACTACTTAGTTTCGACTTGGGATAGCGAACCAAAACTCTGAGCTACCTTGCTGCCAGTATGGTATATAAACGGGGGTTGTGATGCTTCGTAGCGGCTGTGATAAGAACGAGTAAAGCAGTGGAGCTGCAGCGGCTCATTCACAGAGCCTCCATCAGAATGCTGTCGACAAAGCGGGCCAAAGTTCTGCTGAACTTCACAGCTATAGATTCTAGTTCAGAGACCTGATGGATCAAAGGAAGCGAACAACAAAAAAGGCTAAGCAATTAGCAATTAGCATTGAAATACATGTTTACTTCCGCGTGTGCGAAAACGGCTGCAGCGCTGAATGTCATGTAAGTAAAAGTAAGGAAGTAAGGAAAATCATGTTAGCCACAGGCAAGCGCTCTCCTCCATCCCATCATCACACTGAAAAGTTTCTTGAAAGAGTTGTCTTTGTTTTCCCCTTTAGCTTTGAAGTTCCCTTTCAGGCAAGTGTTTAAAAGGCTAGATTTAGTAATGTTGGAAATAAGAAGCACTTAATTTGCTCAATTATACTTTTAGAACCTTATTGATTAAGGCAAATTCATTCTATTATTTCGTCTTATACTGAAAATGTTGTTGTGGTAATCAGACAATGTTTACTGTTCCCTTTAAAATAAAATATTTCTGAATTTGCCAAAAGAAAAGCAGCATGAATTTGTGAGTGAAAGCAACTTGTATATAAGATACAGTTACAATGCTTATTGTTGTGATTATTCAATAAAATAAATCATACCATTTTAATACAATACAAGACATATTAAGAATCAGAGATTTTTTCCAAGTCAAACTCTTAACCCTCATGCTCTTTTATGGGTCCAGATGACCCCTCCCTTACATTAAGATATAATCCCTCCCATGACAAAAGTGGACAGGATTTCATGTATCCCACGGATACCAGTGAAGATAAAAAACCCTAGGAAAAAAAAGTTCAGCATGCTGTCTTGTGGGGTCCAGATGACACCACTTTTAATATAAACATGCCTATGATAGAACAAGGGTCACAAAAAGTGAAAAATTGTTCTGGTACAGTCTAGGTAAATATCCTCATTCGCGTGACAAGACATGTATTGGGATATGTATCGTATTGCTAGACTCCTGCCAATACACACCCATTTGTGTGGCCCAGGTTGTGGACCCCTGGTTTAAACAGTGGGTCAGGTTGCAGGCACTGCAGTCGATCACAGTTCCAGCTGGTCTTAGACCATTTCTGAATTGCTAAAGTTTGCCCAAGATTAGTTGTTTTGCTGCCTCTTCTGCCTACCTCCGTCAGCCTCTGTGATGAGTCTCTCTGAAAAGTCCAGGTGAGTCCCCTGCCAGCCTTCCTCTCCCTGCCTTGTGTGCTGTTGCTGCTGCTCACTAACCTTCCTGTCTGTGTTTGGCTTCATGTTACTGCTTTAGCCTGCCTGACTCTATTTTTCACATGCTGGCTAATTGTACTTTTAGAACTCTTCCCATTTTCTCCTGGCTCCATCAAACTTTCAACCTAAACACATGTATCTGCTGCCATCTGCAGTTCATTGGATGAATGACCTATCACATTTGTTTTCTAATTATAGAGCAGGATGGGCTACACAAGCATGACTGGATTGACTTTATACTTGGTGCCATGTAATTACACTTAAATAGCGTCTTTATCACTGGGTGAATAAGCAGAACTCGATATTCAATCTAAGTGACTGGATTAATCTATGCAGTTATGCATGAAGCTGACCTAAGATCTAGAACTGGCTTTGAAAATAACAGAGTTTCTTTGGGGTAACATAAACTCCATGTGATGTACTGGAATTGACCTCTAATATTTTACTTTCTTTCAGACTAAGCACTGGAGCCACTTTTGACACAAAGACTGCAGTGGAGGGACACTAAAGCCTGCAACACAAGACAGTGTTAATGTTGCTCTTAAGATGTTATTCAAAATGCAACACATCCTGTCTTTAAACTGGTGAGACTCTTTAACAAGAACACTGAATTTTATTGTCGGTGAATGTGGCTTTCATGTGTTTTTGTCCTCAGTATTTCCGTGGAAGTACATTACATTTTTTAAAGAGACAACTTCAAATGTGAGATGCTGCTTTCTGCCTTTTTGATAGCTGAAAGGGTGTAAAAGGAACTTACAAAAAAGCTGGAAATATAAAGAATATGTTGGATGTTTAGTAGGTACCAAAGGAGAAGATTCTTAATATTTTGGCTTGAAAAAGTTTGCACTGGTAATACCAAAAACAGCACAGAAGATTGAATAAATACAACCTTTTAGTGAGCGTTGATTCTGGTTTTATGCTAGCTACACTCAACAAAAATATAAATGCAACACTTTTGTTTTTGCTACCATTTGTCATGAGATGGACTTAAAGATCTAAAATTAATTCCAGATACACATTATTACCGCCCTGCGACAGACTGGCGACCTGTCCAGGGTGAACCCCACCTTCGCCCATCAGTAGCTGGGATAGGCTCCGGCACCCCCGTCACCCTGAAAGGGAAGAAGCGGTCAGGAAAATGAATGAATGAATGAATGAATGAACATTATTACCATTTCTCTCAAACATTGTTCACAAATCTGCCTAAATGTGTGATAGTGAGCACTTCTGCTTTGCTGAGATAATCCATCCCACCTCACAGGTGTGCCACATCAAGATGCTGATCTGACATCATGATTAGTGCACAGGTGTGCCTTAGACTGCCCATAATAAAAGGCCACTCTGAAATGTGCAGTTTTGTCTCACAGCAAAATGCCATAGATGTCACAAGCATTGAGGGAGCGTCCAATCGGCATGCTGACAGCATGAATGTCAACCAGATCTGCTGCTCGTACATTCAATGTTCATTTCTCCACCATAAGCTGTCTCCAAAGTCGTTTCAGAGAATATGGCAGTACATCCAGCCGGCCTCACAACCGCATACCACGTGTAACCACACCAGCCCACGACCTCCACATCCAGCAGGTTCACCTCCTAGATGGTCTTAGACAAGCCACTCAGACAGCTGCTGAAACAATTGGTCTGCATAACCAAAACTTTCTGCACAAACTGTCAGAAACCGTCTCAGGGAAGCTCAACTGCATGCTGGTCATCCTCATCGAGGTCTTAACCTGACTCCAGATCGTCGTGGTAACAGACTTGAATGGGCAAATGCTCACATTCGATGGCGTCTGGTACGTTGGAGAGGTGTTCTCCTCATGGATGAATCTGGGTTTACATTGTTCAGGGCAGATGGCAGACAGTGTGTGTGGCGTCGTGTGGGTGAGCACTTTGCTGATGTCAATGTTGTGGATGGAGTGGCCCATGGTGGTGGTGGGGTTATGGTATGGGCAGGCATCTGTCATGGACGAAGAACACAGGTGCATTTTATTGATGGCATTTTGAATGCACAGAGATACCGTGATGAGATCCTGAGGCCTATTGTTGTGCCATACATCCATGAACATCACCTCATATTTCAGCAAGATAGTGCACGGCCCCATGTTGCAAGGATCTGGACACAATTCTTGGAAGCTGAAAATGTCCCAGTTCTTGCTTGGCCAACATAGTCACCAAACATGTCACCCATTGAGCATGTTTGGGATGTGCTTGACCGGCGTATACGACAGCGTGAACCAGTTCCCACTAATATCCAGCAACTTCACACAGCCATTGAAGAGGAGTGGACCAACATTCCAGAGGCCACAATTGACAATCTGATAAACTCTATGTCAAGAAGATGATGTGTTGCACTGCATGAGGCAAATGGTGGTGACACCAGATACTGACTGGTTCTGGGTCCCCAGACCCCCAATAAAACAAAAAAACTGCACATTTCAGGGTGGGCTTTTATTGTGGGCAGTCTAAGGCACACCTGTGCACTAATCATGATGTCAGATCAGCATCTTGATGTGGCACACCTGTGAGGTGGGATGGATTATCTCAGCAAAGCAGAAGTGCTCACTATCATGCATTTAGACAGATTTGTGAACAATGTTTGAGAGAAATGGTCATATTGTGTATCTGGAATTAATTTTAGATCTTTAAGTCCATCTCATGAAAAATGGGAGCAAAAACAAAAGTGTTGTGTTTATATTTTTGTTGAGTGTATTTTTAAGCATTCTGTATAAATGTCTTATCTGTTTTCCTAAAAAGCTTCTAATTTTTTGGAAACAATAATATTATTTTCTCAGGTCTATGACCACATTTGCATTTAGTTTCATTTTTAGCCAGCAGATGGCACTCCATGCTCCTCAAATATCTCACCATGTCGGTGATTTCATCTGTGTTCACTGTTAAATATCTTATTATTTCCAAGCATAACAGTATTGAAAGTCACAACTGGTAAAGGGGGGCATTTATACTGCAGGTCACTTTTCACACTTTTGCCAATTCACCAAAAAGGTAATTATTTATGAAACATCACTGACAACACGGTCCAGGAGCCAAATTATGTTTGCCGAAAGCAACTCTTACAACTCGCAATGTAATTCTTGAGAACACAAGTTGATATAGAATAAATTACACATTCCTTTCTCAAAAAACCTTAAGTGTTATATCATGTATGTATTTGTTAAGCATAAATCTTCGCAAGAAACACTTTGCAGAATATCAAGTTCCATTCGTCGTCCCTGTTTTAAGCCGTATGATCCCAGGCAACAAGGCTTGAGGGGATCTTTAAGACAACCACAAACAGCATAAAGAAAACAAAATACTGTGAGAACTCCTTTTAAATAGGGATGCCCTCTTAATTTAGTCTTTCAAAGTGTTTCTTAATGTGAATGATGATGTGTGTCTGACTGGCTCATTCAAAAGAATAAATGGAAGTACACCAGTAAATCTGCATTCCTGTATTCTTTGTGGTTCTTTTGTGTGGATGAATCTTTTCTGATTTGTGCTGATGCTCTGCAACCTGTACTCTATCAAAGGTCTTCTTCTTCTTCTTCTTCTTTTCCTTTCAGCTTTTCCCTTCAGGGGTCGCCACAGCGAATCAGTTTCCTCCATCTAAGCCTGTCTT
>NC_050525.1:2971984-2987573 GCF_002922805.2 Oryzias melastigma | reverse complement strand
ACTTGGTGAGAACCCATCGAGAATCGATCGCAGGACTAAATATCGCGATATATCGCAATATCGATATTTTGGCACACCCCTAGTCATCCTCTGACAGTTCCACTCTGGAATTCACTGAGATCCTGGGAGAGGATCATTCTTTCATTAATGTTTGGAACAACACTCGGCAAGTCTGAGGATTTATACACCTGTGATCAGACCAGGTGATTAGGACACCTGAATCTGATCATCTAGATGGGTGAGTGAATACTTTTGGTAATATATTGTACATAGATAGTGGAGCTAATAAATAAACAGTGGACCAAAGACATACATTGTGTATACTTAAATAGTGCTTTATTACTTTCTTAGAAGCCCCAAAGTACTTTACAGTCGCATTCATCTGTGCTCACACAAACACATACTGATGGTGGCTCTGCTGCCAAACACTGGCGGCAGGAACCGAACCAGCAATCTTTCGATCAGAGGTTGACCGCTCTACCTCTGCACCATGTCTGCCCCATAGACCTAATACAATGGACCAAAGACATATTTTTGGAACAAATGGAACCTCCTCATTTTTCCTCACTGATCTACAGGTTGTCTTTAAAGATCTGACTTGATTTTGAAACTCATCACTGAACGCTGTTATCACAACTGCTCATGCTCCAAACCTTTGCCATGCTGAGGTCTGTCTACAGCAACCTTTTTCATTGTGTCTACCAGGTCACAAGGTGATGAGGTGAGAGTGTCAGAGTCTGAAAACAGCCCTGTCTGGTGCGGCATCTCTGTGAATTCCACCACATCTCTCGACGCCGGCACAGATGCCAACTCAAAGCCTGGAGCTACCGTTAAATCCCTCATAAAGTCCTCTGATACTGTTGGACAGAGTGAGCATCAAGGACCTCAGCATACACATGCACAGACACCAAGCAGACTGCCAGTGTAAATATAGAAGCAGGCAGCAGATGTGGTGTACAGCATGAATACCTGCCATTTATCTGCAGTAAAAGCCTTTGTGACAGAACTCCACCTGAGATGACCTTTAGCAGAAGTGTTTCAGATTTCTAGACAAGTCTCTTACTGAAGAAGAACATCTAGAAAAAGTTGGTGTCAAACAAACTCCACATAACAGGAACGGTTTTATCATCCCAGTTGGACTTGTAAGGAACAATAATGTTTTTTTTTTTGGCTAATAAATTGTTCAGGTTAATATTTAATTAAACCAAAAACAATTAAACTAAAACATTTTATTGAAAAAAAAACATTAGTACATAATAACGAATGTTGCTATATTTCAAACTGAAAACTACTATTTTAAAAAATATTTCTAGGTTAAGGTTCGTCAGCTCAGAAATCTGCTTAAATGTCAAGCATAAATGTGACTGTTTTAAATTACAATTCTACAAGACTGCCATTTAAAGTAACAGACAAGCTGTCAAAAAACCTTTCCTGGGATAAAACATCAAATGTATTTGTTCCTTGTAAGTCATTTTCATCCATCCATCCATCTTCTTGTCCGCTTTGTCCCTCTCGGGGTCGCAGGGGTGCTGGAGCCTATCCCGGCCACTGATGGGCGAAGGCGGGGTTCACCCTGGACAGGTCGCCAGTCTGTCACAGGGCCTCAGTCACACACATTCACTCTCACATTCACACCTAGGGATAATTTAGAGTCACCAATTAACCTATGAAGCATGTTTTTGGACGGTGGGAGGAAGCCGGAGTCCCCGGTGAAAACCCACGCATGCACGGGGAGAACATGCAAACTCCACACAGAAAGGTCCCAGCCGGGAGTCGAACCGGGGCCTTCTCGCTGTGAGGCAGAGCGCTAACCACTGCGCCACCGTCATTTTCAATTATTAAAAATGGATCAATGCACATATGTCTTCATTTTTCCTCCTAAACTAAAATAAAATAGGAAAATTTCCTCTCTAAAGCAGGTGTCCCCTAAGAAAAAAAGCATAAAAATTGCAGGATGTGTCTAAAATATGGGTGCCCAAAGTGGGGCCCGTGGGCCAAATTTGACCCGCCAAGTGGTAGCGGCAGAAGCTGCAGAGAGTTAGTTAAAAATGCTTACCAGTTTCCCATTGAATCTCTACGATGTTCCAAAACTCTAGAGCTCAGTATACTTTTGGCTGCTGCTGTTAGCATTTTCTTTGCCTGTTGATATGGGTTGATATGGGCCTTTTTGTTTTAAAAATTCCCAAGAGTCTTCATGGTCACTTCTGATGCTTTTAGCAGCATGTTTTCATTGGAGGAAAGTTTGTTTTAGCTTGCTCTGTTTTTCACTTGAAAATGCCCAATGGGGCCTTACTGTCAAAAACAAATGTTACTTTTTATTCTTGTGTGTTACCTTAATGCAGCGTTTTTCAACCAGTGTGCCACGTCACACTAGTGTGCCCTGAGAGATGTTCAGGTGTGCCGTGGGAAATGATTCATTTTCACTGATTCAAAAACATGTTCCATCACCAGGAGATTAGCTCTGTTTTTATCCAAAAAGGGCCTGATAAAACACTAGTAGTTAGGAATATGAAAGAGCATAAAATAGTTTTTTATTTGTGTTTCTTTGATTCCAATAAAGACTTTTTGATAAGAATGACGGTCCCGCGATTTAGCCACAGCCAGCTGTCTCCTCCAATCATTCTTGAGGCTCAACCATGTCATCAGTCTGACCAATCAAAAGTTGTTAACATCCTCACTTTTTTGTTCTTTTAAAGGCTCACATTACCAACAAAAATAGCAGCTAGTTTGTTTTCAGTGGTGTAGCTTCCCGTGGGATTCGGTGTCCGACTGTGGAAAAAGAGAACAAAATAATGAAGCTCAGAGACGTGAGTTTGTCCAGCATCAGTTTTGCACTGCATCTCCCATAATGCATTGGGTCAAAGTGACAACATAATTTATTATTAATGTATTAATTTATTATTAATTTAAATAAAAATAATGAAACTTCAAAAAATTTTGCTTTTTGTGTTGTTACAATTGAACATAAACATGAATGTTTTTTTGTGTACCGGTATAAAATATGTTTTGATCATATAATTGTTCAAAAATTATAGTTGCTCTGGACCAAAAATTTTAAGAAATATAAAAAAATAAATCACTCTAGAAAGAATATCTTACTATTGTTTTTGTAAGGTAATAAAAAATGCATATTAATAAAGTCAATAAATTAACAAAGGGAAAAACAACTACTATGGCAAATTTTCAACTAATCTAGTTAATTATTTTTTGACAACTATTACAATTTTTTTTACATTTATGAAAAACAGCTTTTATGCCTGAATTTTTACAAAAAAATTGTTGCAGAATTTTTGTCGAGGAAAAGGGGTTGTTTGGATAAAAAAAAAAGGTTGAAAAGCACTGCCTCAATAAATGCAGAATCCAAATAAATAAATTAAACAATATTCTTTATTTTCTTCTTTTATTTCATAAAATGAAAAAAAAATGTACTTGGCCCGCGGACCGGAATCTCATTTAGATTTTGGCCCTTTGATCAAAAAAGTGTAGACACCCCTGCTGTAAACTCAAACATTTCATGTTTTCCAGAAAGCCACACATAACCAGATGGGAGCAAAGACTGAAGAAGAGTGGAATAAAAAGTTACATTCTATTAGGGTCTGGAACAGATGAGTGCCGCCCAGCTCCAAAAGCCACGCCCCCCCAGAGGATATTTTTCAGACCAAAGCTTCAGATCAGCATGAAAAAAATGTCTTTTTAAGACATTTAGGTTGTGGTATTTTTGTTAAAAACTTCATAATCCCAATTAAAACACTACTGGGTATGTTTTTTTTTTAAATAAAAAAAAATCATAAGTTGCATATGTGGTCTAACGGCTGTTTGATCTGTTGGTTAAAGTCCCACTCTGATTATCTTCACTTATTCTTCATTTATTCTCAAACCGTTCCCAGTGGTCTTTAAAGGAACCCTACCATGAAAATTCTACTTTTTGAGCTTTTAGTGCATTTTACTGTTCATTCCGCTCTATAAAGAATCCCAAAGCTGCATTTTGATCCATTCGTGCATTTAAGAGTCTTCTTCTTCTTCTTTTCCTTTGGGCTGTTCCCTTCAGGGGTCGCCACAGCGAATCAGTTTCCTCCATCTAAGCCTGTCTTCAGCATCCTCCACTCTAACACCTTCATGTCTTCATTCACTGCATCCATAAACCTCCTCTTTGGTCTTCCTCTAGACCTCTTTCCTGGCAGCTCTAGACTCAGCATCCTTCTACCAATATATTCACTGTCTCTCCTCTGAACATGTCCAAACCATCTCAGTCTGGCCTCTCTGACTTTATCTCCAAAACCTCTAACATGTGCTGTCCCTCTGATGTATTCATTCCTGATCCTATCCATCCTGGTCACTCCCAAAGAGAACCTCAGCATCTTCATCTCTGCTACCTCCAGCTCTGCTTCCTGTCTTTTCTTCAGTCCCACTGTTTCTAGTCCAAACAACATGGCTGGTCTCACCACAGTCTTGTACACCTTTCCTTTCATTTGTGCTGAAACTCTTCTGTCACACATCACACCTGACACTTTTCTCCACCCATTCCAACCTGCTTGCACTCTCCTCTTCACTTCTTTTCCACACTCTCCATTACTCTGTACTGTTGACCCTAAATACTTAAACTCCTCCACCTTCTTTATCTCTTCTCCCTGTAACCTCACTCTTCCACTCTGGTTCCTCTCATTCACACACATGTACTCTGTCTTACTGCGGCTAACCTTCATTCCTCTCCTTTCCAGGGCAAACCTCCACCTCTCTAACTCCACCTCCACCTGTTCCCTGCTCTCACTACAAATCACAATATCATCTGCAAACATCATAGTCCATGGTGATTCCTGTCTAACCTCATCCGTCAGTCTGTCCATCACCATTGCAAACAGGAAGGGGCTCAGAGCTGATCCCTGATGTAATCCCACCTCCACCTTGAACTCCTCTGTCACCCCTACAGCACACCTCACCACTGTCTTACAGCCCTCATACATGTCCTGCACTGCTCGGACATACTTCTCTGTCACTCCAGACTTCCTCATACAATACCATAGTTCCTCTCTGGGCACTCTGTCATAAGCTTTCTCCAGATCTACAAAGACACAGTGGAGCTCTCTCTGACCTTCTCTGTACTTCTCTATCAACATCCTCAAAGCAAATGTTGCATCTGTAGTGCTCTTTCTTGGCATGAAACCATACTGCTGCTCACAAATGTTCACTTCTGCTCTTAGTCTGGCTTCCACTACTCTTTCCCACACCTTCATTGTATGGCTCATCAGCTTTATTCCTCTGTAGTTACCACAACTCTGCACATCTCCCTTATTCTTAAAAATGGGCACCATCACACTTCTCCTCCATTCCTCAGGCATCTTCTCACCACCTAAGATCCTGTTGAACAACCCGGTCAAAAACTCCACTGCCATCTCTCCTAGACACTTCCATACCTCCACAGGTATATCATCAGGACCAAGAGCCTTTCCACTCTTCATCCTCTTCAAAGCCCCTCTCACTTCACCTTTACTAATCTTTCTTACTTCCTGCTCCACAACCGTCACCTCTTCTACTCTTTGTTCTCTCTCATTCTCTTCATTCATCAACTCTTCAAAGTATTCTTTCCATCTTTCCATTACACCACTGACACCTGTCACCACATTACCATTCCTATCCTTGATCACCCTAACCTGCTGCATGTCCTTCCCATCTCGATCTCTCTGCCTTGCTAGTCTGTACAGGTCAGTCTCTCCCTCCTTACTACCCAACCTAGCGTACAAGTCATCATAAGCTCTTTGTTTGGCCTTTGACACCTCTACTTTCACCTTACGCTGCATCTCCCTGTACTCCTGTCTACTCTCCTCAGTCCTCTCAGTGTCCCACTTCTTCTTAGCTAGTCTCTTACTCCATATACACTCCTGCACCTCCTCATTCCACCACCAAGTCTCCTTATCAACTCTCTTTCCTGATGACACACCAAGCACACTCCTACCTGTCTCCCTGATCACATTAGCTGTAGTTATCCAACCTGTCTCCCTGATCACATTAGCTGTAGTTATCCAAATCGTGCATTTAAGAGTAATCCTCTAAAAACCTGCAGTCTGCAGCAGCCCCTCCCATACCCACGAAAACGAGCGGGTGGAAACGTGCTGATGTCAGCATGGCGTGAACCACCCCCTCCAGGAAGAGTCTGCTCTGACAGCTCCTCCCCTATTCTAACACCAACAATCTGTCTGTGCGTCAGGTGCACCATCTTTGAAGAAGTTTCAATAGTGTTTATTTTCTTGGGAGAAATGAAGAAGGAAAGACTCTAGACTCTGACGTTATGAAATGGGCGGCAGCCACAAACAGTGGCAGGCAGAGAGCTTCAGGAATCAAGTCATTTTACTAGGAAAAAAGTCACGAAAATAACTAATGTTTCATAAATATTTTGTTTTTTAGTGTTTCAAAGGTAATGTGTGATCATTTATATGGATATAGTTCACTCTGAAAGGCTGAAGAAAATCATGGTGTGGTCCCTTTAAATTATGATTATGCCATTTTTGGCCAAAATAAATAAATAAAAATACTGTCATTTTATGGGACGTAGTTTCTGCAGAGCAGCATGAGTTCATTAAAATCCACTTCTGAGTTGTGGGATTGTTGGTGCAGAGCAACCACACAACCCTGTCCCCCTTCCCTTCCTGCTACAGAGAGCTGTCTGTTTACACAAGGGGTCTCGCACTAAATTTATCCGGAAGCCGCTGGAGGCAGAGTCTGGGAGAGGCTGGGCATCTCCACAAGAAAATTGATGATAAAACATTCCAATGTTCTCAAACATATTTATTTTTAACATGAAATAATGAATTCAATAACTTAATTAATTCATTTTAAAAACTGAATTAAAAAAACAATCATGAATAAATAAAATAATAACAATGACCAAACAGCAGAAACAGACGACTGACGAAACCACATGTTGACTGACTAACTAGAGCAGTGCTTCTCCAAGGGTGGGGCGCGCCCCCCCTCGGGGGGGATAAAAACATGTTTACATTAGTTATGGATATTGTGCATGATCCTACATTTGATAATAAATTAAAAAGAGCAAAAACAACCTAAAAATCCATTTGGTAGAAGAAAGTTTACAGTGAACCAAAGAACTGAATCTCTGAGAAAAGACAGAACTCATCACTACAGTGGAGGAAAACAAGGAAGGGCTGTTTTTACTTTGTCTGAAGGTTTTGGAAGGATTCTAAAAAAAAGAGAAAAATTAATAAAACAGATTATTTTGAATTTTTTTTTATTTAATTATAATAAAGGCACAATATTTTGAGGAGATATACATTAAATTTGAGCCAATTAACTGATATATTTACAGCAGAAAGTTGGGGGGGGAATGAAAGAATAAGTTCTTCTTGGGGGTGCATAAGAGAAAATACCTGAGAAACTCTGGACCAGAGAAAACTATATTTATTCAGTTTCAAATGTCTGTATTAACAGCTCCTCCTTCATTTCTGAGCTGAGGTTCTGCTCATGCGCGCCCATCACTCACGCACACAGACGTATTCAGTCTCTCTCGAGGACTTTTTCTGTTCGTGGAGGAGGAAAAAGCGTACGCGAGGGTCTGATTTGTCCGCGCAGAATGTTTAATGCGTGCGCTGAGATGTCTTATTTCTGTGTGGAGTTTTGACATGAGTAAAACTCCATATGTGTCTCCCATTCATTCTAAGAGAGACATCCACAGACGGAGCTGCTAGCTCCTCCCACACCCGGCGCGGCGTCAGAAACACACTTTTTGACAACCGGCAAGCTGTGAATTTGTCACGTGGCGAAAGAGGGGCGGGGCACGCCAATCGTGTTTCAGACCCCTGGTTCACACTCTCTCCCACTAGCTTACCAGCCCCTCACACCCCCAACCCAACATTACATTGCAAGAAAATAGTGATCATATCAGAGTTATCCAGCTGTAAAGTTTAGATCCAGATTCCAGCTCAGAGGAGGAAAACAAAGATGTTCATGGATCCATTTCTCTGCAGGCCATTTAATCAGAATGGGGCGGAGCAGTGAGACTGTGACCCCGCCCAGCCTATTTTCTACGGCACAAATATGAACTTTTAAACAACATGTTTTCATCCGCTCCCTTATTCACAAAGTTTGAATTAAACAAATACATTAGAATTTTAACCTAATTTTTTTCATGAATGTCCTTTCTCATTAGGAAAATGCCACAGGAGCACCTTCAAAAGGCCAAAAGAGGATTGTCATAAAAGTGGGCCTTTAAAATATATTTAGATATGTGTCATAGTGTTAAATGTGGGCTCTGCAAAGACTTTTTAAGCATTTGACCAACTGTTTACAATATGTATGAATGTTTTTAACCAAGAATGATTTTGAGCCTTTTCTGAGGATGCTCACTGAGCATCACTATGAATGTTTCAGATGGAGCCATTCAGATGCAGTCCTCATCAAGAAGCCTGCTGAGTGGGATCCCAGTCCGAACTGCCCCCGCCGCTGCCGACTCACCCATCCAGGTATTCACGCTTCCTGTAAACAAAAACAAAAAAAGAAGCTTAAATCAGTGCAGGTGCATTCTTTCTAATTCAAATGTCACTCCTGCTTTCTTTTAGAGACACTCGTACATAAAACCACAGTCAAAAATGCTGGATAAAAGGATTAATCAGACAGACTTATCCCATTCTTGTGGTATGTGCAACTGATGATTAATGATGATGTTAGAGAAAATGTCAGGTTTATGTGACTATTAGTCTGTTGTGAAGAGTGTTTTGGAAAATAAAAGGAATTTGTGAGAGCAAAATCAAATTGAAAAGATGTTTAATGCTGATCTAAGGTGTCATTAAGTCAGTTTTAACAAAGTTTTGTCACTTTTTGGCTATTTAGTGTAAGAAATGGTTAAGACTAGTAATACAGGCCTGAACTGTTTCCCATAAAGCTGCACCCCCCCCACACATACACTCTGTTTTTAAATATTAATTTCAGATCTTTACATCTAATTCATGCAGCACAGTACACTGTTCAGGACTCAAGACACCCTCTTTAAATAAACTTGCCTTAGCCTGAACTTCCGTCCTGCGGCAGTTTATAGCTGCTTTATCCTGCAGAGGGTCACAGCTCTTTGGCGCTAATCCCACCTGAAATTAGGCAGCATGCATGTTCACCGCGGGCAGGTTGCCAGTGTGGCAATCAAGGACACATAAGGCAAATTCCATGTGCTACTTTAGCCAGCTTAGGATCACCTTGATACCCTTTGACTGATCTGAGACGAAAAAAACAGCCACAGGGATGGCAGGCAGTCTGCATGTTCCTGTGGAGTGGCTGATTTTTGGGACCTTTTGCTCCCATCTGTCTGTGTTTGAGGAGATGTCACACATATACAATGCTCATTAAACTTTGCTTTCTTAAAGTTAAATAGCAACAATACAAAACATCTGATAATAGGTTTATTTAAAAAAATATTTTAGAGAAAGAAATGCGTGTAATTCAGCTTCAGAGTCTGAAAAGGGTTTTGAACAAACTGACAAACTGACTCTTTTGTGACCTTCTCCTGGGTCTCCTTCCTCTTGGTGCTTTTTGGCTCCACAGATAAAATGCTGACCTTCGGCGAGGAGTTGAGACCCAGCAGCCTAATGAGGAAGAGTCCGTTTCTGGAGTCTGTCATCAAAAGCCCTGCTTTGCTCAACAGCCGCACCGCATCCTTTAGCTTCACCCGAGCTAACAGCAAGCTTAGGTGAGCAGCCTACTGACTGATGACTGCATACACCAGTGCAGTGCCGACCCTGGGCATAAGCGAGCTAGGCGTCCGCCTAGGGCACCATCTGCTGGAGGGGGCACCAAATTGTAATGATCAACAGTTTAAAACACAAAACTAATTTTGTTTAAAATATAAAAAATGCAATAATTAAAACCAAAATTAAAATAAATTTATCAATAATCAGTAATTTTGTCTGGTGCTCTCCGTGCCTGAGGCATCCCCTGTCAAAGCTTGGTGGAGGGGAGGAGGAGGGTCGCGGGGTGTTATCTGTTAGTGCTTCTTTAAAACTTTAAGGATGAAAAAGCAGCAAAACATGCCCTCAGGGAGAGCTTTAAGGTAAAACAAGAAAGGAAGAGGAGGAAAAAAAATGGACTCAAAGCAGATGTTTCTGTTTTTGTTTTTAACATTCAATTGCCCCGGGGCCTCCGCCCAGTGGGATATGCCCAGAACACCTCTCCAGGGAGGCGCCGCTCCAATCCGCCTGTTGATCTTACGCTCCAATCTTCCCTCACTCGTGAACAAGACCTTAAGATATTTAAACTCCTCCACCTGAGGAAGGAGCACTCCACCCACCGAGAGAGGGCAAACTATCTTTCTCCGGTCCAGAACCATGGCCTCAGACTTATCGGTGCTGACCCTCATCCCAGTCGCTTCACACTCGCTCCAATGCATGCTGGAGGTCCTGGCTCAATGAAGCCAACAGAACAACATCATTTGCAAAGAGCAGAGATGAAATCACGTGGTCCCCAAACCAGACCCTCTGTCCACCACCCCAGTCTGCCAGTCCAGAGGTACGGTTCCCATCCACCACGCAATGCTGCAGAGACGTGTCAGACACTCCCACAGCAGAGACTTGAGGTACTCGGGGCAAACAACATCCACTACAGGAGCATTGCCCCCGAGGAGCTCTTTGACTACCTCAGTGAGTTCAGCTTGATGGACAGTTCCACCCCAGAGTCCTCAGCTTCTGCTTCCTCAATGGAAGGCATGTCAGCAGGGTTGAGGAGATCTTCGAAGTATCCAGTATCCAGCCCCACACCAACTGTCCCGCCCACAGCTCAGAGGCAAATTTCAAACAGCTCCTGCCGCTCTGCAGAAATGTCTTCCAAACACGACATCAGCTTTTTGATTTTGGCTAAAGACTTTATAATCATAAATAAACGACCACTGAGAACAATTTTACAGTAAAAAATGTAGTTGGAGTGGGACTTTAACACAAAAACCGTTTATTTAATTTTTCTAAATTTCTGAAAATTCCAATATTTTGAAATATTTGTCACCCATGATGTCACATAACCAGATAGTACTTTTAAAATACAGCTTTCTTGGATCTTTAAAAGTGTCTAGATCTGTGGATTGTACCTTTTCGTCATATTCTTAAAATCCAACATTATACTCCAATTTCAGAATCTATGAAGGTATATTTTACTATGCTCTATTATATTTATAAGGAAAGTAAATCAGCCATCTTGGAGGTCACAATCGTACTTGATTTTTCTGGAACGGATCCCAAATACTTGTTACAGCCCTGTCAGTCAGTCTGCATCTGTTAGCCTCAGCACCATCATGAAACTGTGGGCAGGACCATGATCAGTGACAAGGTGAGGCTTGATTGGAAAAAAAAGCTGGTTCTTCACAGAGTGCTGTACTCAAGCTCAAATGTTAAATAAGAGGACTTAATTAGGTTGAAGAAAATATACAACCGAGACACGGCAGCTTGCAGAGGACTGGGAAACGGAGCCCATTCAGGACTTCTCTTTCACATGACTGCTGCTGGAGTCCAGACTTTAAGAGATACCACACACAATATATCTGGGATTCAGTTTTTACATTTATGCCACATTTGGTTATTGAGAATACTTTCATAGGGTATTTTTTTAGGATTCGTTACATCTTGAGGTAAAGGGTTTTGCCTGAACCCCAGATTATTTTATTTTAACCAATAAATTGACAGGCAGCTGCATCCAAAATTCTACTTTAATTTTCAAAGAGTCTAGAACAGGGGTCACCAACCTTTTTGTACCTGAGGGCTACTTCATGGGTTACGAAGGGCTACCATTTTGAATTGACAAACTTTGCGTCGTTACAGTTAGTTATACATTAAGAAAAAAAAAAGATCCTCCTCTATGTGAAGACACTGATTTTTCACCATAATTATCAACAATGACAACAAGATAGGAAACCAATCAATATTCAGAACTTTATTAATCTCAGTAATTGTTACATTTTCAGATGATCACTTATATTTCATGGAAAGATGTCCCATTTTTATTATGTTATCAATAATTTAATATTAAAGTAAAATCAACTTATACATTTTTACACAAATCTTGTCACATTTTGAACTAATGATCAAATCTGCAGCAGTTTTAAATGAATCAAATGAACATTCTTTGAACTGGAGCAGGTCAGAAGTCACCTAAACTTATCTAAAGTTCATGTCTCATGAGCATATTTTTAAAGATGTTTTGATTTTTAAATCTATGTAAATGCAAGTTTAATTAAAAAAAAAGGCAACAAAATAAAATTTAATTTTAGATGCAGCTCACAAGAAGGGCTGCCACGATTAGTCGAATAATTGACGACTAATCTTTAAAAGTCGATTAGTCGTTACTTTATATTATAAGGAGTCGGAGTGAAGTTGAAAGTTATATTAACATTCTGCTAGCTTTTTTGACTATTTTGGCATCTATAAGGGTTTTTTAAGCTATTTTGGAGTTTAGCTAATATTTCAGCTGCATGCTAGCTGTTTTAGATAATTTAGCCTTTTTTCAGTTTTTTGGGCTAATTTAGAGTTTAGCTAATATCAGCTCATATCAGACTATCAGCTTCAGTGTTTTGAGCTATTAGCTTTAGCAATTTCAGCTATCAACTTCAGCATTTTTAACGATCAATTTTTAACGATCAATTTCAGCATCTTCAGTTATCATCATTAGCATCTTCAGCGGCCAAATTCACCGCGGGCACCAGGTCACGTTGGTGATCCCTGGTCTAGAAGAAGACAAGAGGCACAGACTATAGCTGCTTGAGGCTCACGGTGAAGTGTTTCCAGTGGCCTGCTGGTTTTAGGCCTCTGTGTTTTATCAAACCCAACAACAGCTCAGCTCAGTGGTCTTCAAGGGAACCAAATTTGTCCAATTTCCTATCAACCCTCAATTACTCTCTCTCTCCCACTAGTTTACAGCCCCAAGCTGTCATTGCAGTGCAACAAAAATGGTGATCAATATCATTTCTATCCAGCCCTACAGCATAGATCCAGATTCCAGCTCAGGTGAAGAAAACAAAGATGTTCATGGATCTATTTGTCTTTAACTGGATGAATCAGAATGGAGCGGAGCAGAAGGCTTGTGGCTTGCCCAGAGCATTTTCTACAAATACAATCTTTTCAGAACAGCATTTTATGGTCTGCTCCTGATTCACAGTGATTTGAATATTGAAATTGTCAGAACCAAAATTTTAATCTTAATTTTTTTTAGAGTTGTCCTTCAAATCCGACAAATGCTGAAAGGTAAAAAACAAAACAAAAAAAAAACAAAACGCAATTTTCATTTGAGTGTGTCTTTAACACAAGAATGTATTTGTTTGCTGCTGTCTAAAGTAAAATACTATACATTTAAATAGTTTTATGCAGAGAAAATACAACTCCTAGAAGAATTCAAATATTGTCATTCTCTAAATGTACATTTTTATACATGAATGCCCAAACGGTCACAAAAATGTAAAAACATTTTTTAAGAGTATTTTTGTAAACAGGGAGTTTGAACTTGACAGCTCTCGACGGGTTTTGATTAGTAAAAATAATGGCGCTAATGGCTCCTTTAACATTAAAGGTTGCAGACCCCTACCCTACGCCATCAAAAAGTCCCAATTCTGGAGCATCGTACTTGTGTGATTGATTGACTGAACTGTCCTGAACCCCATGGGAAACCAGTGGAGGATTGTGACGAGGAAGATGAGCAAAAAATGTTGATGAACTGAAAACTGAACCCCGAAGTCTGTGCCACATCGATTCAATGATTCAGGAAAAATAAGTTTTGACCAAAGTTTAGGAACTACACATTTTCAGTTTGTAACAATCCAAACATTTCTGTTTTAAAATGTCTTTTTTAATTGGTTTAAGATTATAGTTTCACTCTGTAAGATTCTGAATGTTTTGACGTTTTGATCATCTGTAAGTCCTTATCAGAAAAATGGAAGTAAAGAGCTTTAAAATAAAGCTTTATTTCATCCTACATATTTTTTACCTCTTTTTACTGAATTTTAAATAAGTAAACTACACAAATACTCGTAGTTATTGTGAAATCATCTTAATGTATGTTTATGAATCATTTATTTTCCCACATTTTGGATCTTATTTGAGCTGATGGATTGATTATTTAGGAAGTGCAATGTTCACTTTAAGTGTAGAAAACATTTTTAGCTTGAACAAATATTAACATGTTAGATCAGTCCGTGTGGAAACCTGTGAGAGGTCATGCCAACTTACACTCAGCTCTTCATTTGCTGTGTTTACACAATCCTAAACACCAAAAACCTGTTGCCACGGATGTAACTTGTGCAACACTAACACTGTTGACATGTTTAGAGTGGCTGTTTGACTGACGACAGAACGTCAGCCGACCCCCCCATCCCCCCTTGAATTTAGTTGCTGCACGGCCTCTTTGTACTTTAAGACAGCAGAGAAATAATGGATTGAGCAGCAGCTCTGCGGTGACTGTCCCCGGCACAGCCAGCGTGTCTCATGGCCTTCCCGTGGCCTGAATTCAAACCGAAACCCCCAGAGGGAAAACCCTGCAAGGGGTATTGCAGCAACGCATTTAACACTGTCAGCGCTCATAAGTTTAATTTCATCTTTGTAAACATTTGAGTTCAAGATCAAATTTTGATTTAACGTGTTCCACACACTCTCAAAGGCTGGCCACTCTCCAGTGTAACCATGAACCAAACCTGAACTTTAAAACAAATAAACTGAACTACAAGCACATTTCACATTTCTGAGATAAAAATCATTCACAGCAGTAAAGAGATGCCAGCAAAGAAGACCTTTTTATTAGTCAATTAAATATTTTCCAGATTTTCCTTTTTAGGTATTGTTGTTTTAAAGACCCCACATCGATGAAAAATTACAGTTTTTAACATGTTGTTCTGATGGTAGACGACATATTTTTAAAAAAGCTGGAATGGTTTACTTTAAAAATAGTTTTCTTGTTGCTTGACATCCATTTTCTTAGTACTTCACAGCATGCTTTTAGATAAAAATATACAAGTTAGGTTAATACATTTAGAATTATAAAAAAAAAAAAAATCACAAAAAAATTGAGAACAAACTATTTTCAAGTTTTACCACAAAGATCAAATCTATAAACCAAAAAAAAAGAAAAAAAATCAAGGTGAAAACTACAATCTTCCAACATCTTAATGGGAAGAAGGATGGTCCACTTCATCATCCGTTTCAAATTCAAAAGGATTTAAATCTTTTTTCAACCTATCCCATTCATCCAAATACCTCAACATGTTTGTCACATTCATTGTTTTTTGGGACTATAAGTTCTGCTGGCTCATGTACAGACACATAAACACTCAGCAAATCTTAGAAAACATACCATCACTTTTGCTTGCTGATGAAATGAAATGAAGCTGGTTTGTGTTTATTTGCGTTTCTTGATTTCTATTGGTTCATTATTCACAACTTCAGCACAGCGTACCAGGAGAACGAGGTGTTCTGTGATGTGTAAAATGAAATACACAAGTGCACATTTTCAGACATTTAAATTTGATGTTTTTTAAACCCAAAACTTTTAAAGCTAAAACGATTATTGAAAATGGATGGGAAGGTCGCCTCATTGCCATGTTACCTGTGTGTCTGAGGAACACTAAGGT